>NC_081522.1:3550962-3713462 GCF_030273125.1 Centropristis striata
AGAAAAAGTACAACATTTCAAGCATTAAAATGTACTTAAAGTATCACATTTTTATGCAGAATGGCCACACTCAGATTGTTTTATATGTATTCCAAATATATTATTTGATAATTTGTATAGATGCATTTATGTAAGCAGTGTTTTCATTTTGTAAACATAGAGGTCATTTTAACTACTTAATATTAATTTAAAAAAGTCTAATGACATTAAATTGATGACATTTTTTTATATGTTAAATCTTGACCAGCATTTTCCAAAAAAATAAAAACTAATTAAAACTAATGAACTCACTCTGAAAACTAACTAAAACTAACTGAATTTGAAAACAAAAATTGACAACGAAATTAAAACTAAAACTAATGAAAAATCCAAAACGATTATAACCTTGATACACTGCACGTTTGGTTAATAAAAATGGTGAAATTTGTCACCTTACACTACACTGAAACTCAATTTCTGAGTGTGAAACAGTTCAAGTTGCATATCTGTATAATTAGTCATGAGATGACTCGGGAATCCACAGGGAACGTTTCAGGTGCCACTGACTAATTCCTTTGTTATGACAGAGCAGAAATGCTCAGAAAACACCCCACAGGCACTTTTAGACTAACTGCTTCCCATTTGTGCTATTTCTCTCTCTCTCTCTCTTTTATTTGATTGAAAATGCATGAGTCAGAGGCTGTTTGTGGCTTGGTTTGGTCAAGGGAGACAGATGACACACAGTGACACATACAAAGCTTCCCTGTTCCTGCGTGGTGAACTCACCCTGATTGAAATGTAATCATGGGACAATGCCCTGCGTTTCCTTCTAGTTTAGCATGAAAACAGCAGCCATCAGAAAGATCAACATTTGTCAGTCAATTGAATTAGATATCCTAACAGAGAGCTTACAAATTTGTTTTCTTAGCAAACATTTTTCAGTGGCACGTCACAAGACTGGATAGCAGTAACTCAAAGCATCAGCTGACTGTGACAGCTGCCAGGGCCCAATGTGCTGCCTTTGATTGCCCGGATGTAGAAAATCAATCCTTAGAGCTAATCCCACTTTGACCAATCGACGGTTGCTTATGTTGTCAGCAGAAGTACAGTAAGCCCTATGTGTTATCTGTTACCATGGATTTTGGCCCACTTACAAATCACTTAAAATGGGGTTAAACCTCTTAAAGGAGGGACCTGCCTTGCTACAGGTCAGCATTTTGTTTCATAGCACCAACATTTTTATACTGTATATTCATATTTATTCTGCACTGGAATTCTATTCCACTCCTTAATACATACTCTTCTTTACACACTTTATTTTTTATTGTATTTTATTGTATTTTTATATTTTATTGCTTGAAGTATGCCTAGGTTGTTGTTTTTATTTAATTGTGTTGTCATTGTCTCTGTGTGTAATGCTGCTGCTACACTGTAATTTCCCAGCTTGGGATAAATAAAGTCTGTCTATCTATCTATCTATCTATCTATCTATCTATCTATCTATCTATCTATCTATCTATCTATCTATCTATCTATCTATCTATCTATCTATTATCCATCCAATCAGTGGCGGTTCTAGACCAGTTTTACTGTGGGGGCCAAGCAGGGGCCAGTGTTTAATCAGAGGGGCACATTAAAAAACGCCAAAGATGATATTTAAGCATTCAAAACCTTTATTTTAGCTTTTTTTTTTTTTTTATCTCATTGAAGCATATTTGGAAGATACAAAAACATTGATTTAAACAATGAGACTTACTCACAATAACAATTATTTTTGTACAACAATGACATTTCTCATTTTTGTGCACAATTTTTTTTTCTTTTTTTTTTCTTGCTACAGGTCACCAGTGTCAGCATTATCCATCCAATCAGAAGCTTTGTTACTGACCTGTAGTTTTAAATCATCACTGTGGAGGAAAAAACGGTGGAAAAAAGCTCCACCTTTAGCTGAGAGTCTTAGGCATTTGTGAATATATACAGTACAGGCCAAAAGTTTGGACACACCTTCTCATTCAATGCGTTTTTCTTTATTTTCATGACTATTTACATTGTAGATTCTCACTGAAGGCATCAAAACTATGAATGAACACATATGGAATTATGTACTTAACAAAAAAAGTGTGAAATAACTGAAAACATGTCTTGTATTTTAGATTCCTCAAAGTAACCACCCTTTGCTTACTAGAATATAAGACATGTTTTCAGTTATTTCACACTTTTTTTGTTAAGTACATAATTCCACATGTGTTTATTAATAGTTTTGATGAATTTACAATGTCAATAGTCATGAAAATAAAGGAAAAACATTGAATGAGAAGGTGTGTCCAAACTTTTGGCCTGTACTGTAAATAAGTTAAATCTCTGTCGTATAAATGTCACATTCTTCTACCAACGTGTTTGTCTGTTTGTCAGGAATGCAAACCCTTAGCTTTTACCTCAGTTATTGCTAAACGTCACCTCCTTCTGAACTGCAAATCCACAACAGCTCCTTCCAGCACGCAGTGGATTAAAGAGGCCATGTCCCTTTTAAAAGTAGAGAAAATTAGATATTCAAGAAGGGGAAACTTGAGCAAATTCTACGATAAATGGCAACCGTTTATGGACTTTTTTGTGACGATGTAACCCCCCCCACACTCCTTTCTTTTCTTTTCTTTGTCCCTTTTTATTTATTTATTATTATTATTTCTTTTTTTTTTTTTACTTCCTCCTCTTTCCCCTCTCTCTTTTATTATGATTTATGTATTTTATCTGTTATGTTTATGTGGTCAGTTTATTCATTTTATACAGACTATGTCTAAATATCTAAACACTGTATAGTCTATTTGGTTTCGTTTTGTGTGACTGTTGTTTGTTCTTAAAATCACACAATTTAAATCTAAGGATGTGTACAACATGTTTTAATATCGACACCAATTTTTTTTTTTTGTATACACATCAATAAAAATATGAAACACAGGAATGCAAACCTTACACACTTGTGAACACACATGAGCAATTATGTTGAAAATGATTTAATCATAATTGTTGTCTTATATTCATATAATCACTGTGGGACAATGTGCTTACACCATGAGTGGATTTTAGGAAAGCTCATTATGTTTTCAGTAGAGCGACTTAGTCAACTCAGCAGTCTGTCATTTTTTATTCAGATGTTTTTTATTCTGGTGTGAAGCTTTGAGAATGTAATCACATTATGATATTTTATGAATGTGTTTCAAAGTAGATCTCATGAAAATAGTATTAGACCAATTAGAGCTGTGACATTCTTTGGTGAGGATGATATATGACACCTGCACATAGCCGTTGAACCACAGGTTATAATAACAACACCTGCACGTGATCATTAAATACATAAAGGTAAAGAGGGGGGATGGAGGCTGACAACATTCAGGTAAAACTTGCCTGTGGCTGTTGACTTGTGTTTTTTTTCTTCTTTTATTCTGGTCATGAGTTTTTACCTAAATGTTTTTAAATCCCACTTAAAAACCCACCTCTTTTCTCTTGCCTTCGATTAAAGTTTTTTTTTTTTTTTTTTTTCCTCAGGCAAGTGCTAGGGAATAGTGTACCCTAGTAATCCCACAGTGCTTTTAAAAAATATCCCATCTTTTAATTTATTTTAAATTACATTTTTTTTTTTTTGTCAATTTTGTCAATTCTTTATTTTATTGCACTTTCTTGCACTCTTATGTGAAGCACTTTGGTGCGGCTCAGCCGTCTGTAAATGCGCTATATAATTAAATCTGACTTGACTTGACTTGACTTTTTTGTCTTTAACCTCGTTTATATTTTATCAGTACGAACTGATTATTTTCTTCCTTTTGTCTCAATTCTTTCCATTAACCTCAGTCTGTTTCTCTGCCCAACAGAACAGAGAGTAGAAGATGTCAGACTGATCCGAGAGCAGCACCCCAACAAGATACCAGTGAGTTCTGATTCACTTTCAGTGGTTGACTGAAGAAAAATGTCAGATATGTATGAGCATGACGTGCATAACAGCACGCAGGAAGACACGAGTAAGAACAAGAGAAGCATGCTGCAACGGAAAGTTACCACATGCTTCCTGGAAGTACTTTGAACTGTTTGCTTCACTCTGCTTGTTGACTTCTTTTTTTGGAGATATAATTGTTGCCTTGCTGGTCATGCATTTATTCCATATACACTACCGGTCAAAAGTTTTAGAAACACCCCAATTTTTCCATTTTTTTATTGAAATTCAAGCAGTTCAAGTCAAATGAACAGCTTGAAAGGGTACAAAGGTAAGTGGTGAACTGCCAGAGGTAAATTAAAAAAGGTAAGCTTAACCAAAACTGAAAAATAATGTACATTTCAGAATTATACAAGTAGGCCTTTTTCAGGGAACAAGAAATGGGTTAACAACTTAACTCTATGGAGTCTTGGGCTATTTTGTCCATTTTTGAATTCTTTTCATGTCTTTGTAAGTCATTTTGTGTCTTTTTTTGGTAATTTTGTGCCTTTTTTTTGTCATTTTGTGTCTTTTTTTTGTCATTTTGTGTCTTTTTTTAGTCATTTTGTGTCTTTTGGTGTCTTTTTTGTCATTTTGTGTCTTTTTTTGGTCATTTTGTGTCTTTTTTTTAGTCCTTTAGTCCAACATAAAATGTGATTTTGAATCTTTTTTTACTTTCAAAACACTATCATACTCAATAAAGAATTTTAAATGTTGCAAATGTGCATTAATTTCAGAGTACACTGAGACATTAAACTGCATCATTTTCAATTAAATTCTGGAAAAGTTGGTGTGTTCTAAAACTTTTGACCAGTAGTGTACAGTTTTTATGATCAGGCTTTTTTCCACTCACAGTGACAGCAGCAGTTGTTTTTGGGTGTGACTGCTTATGCTCATAAGTCAGGTGTCCGGTGGCTCCTAGCAACCACCAATAAACAAACACACACCTCTTGTTTCACCTGCTCGTTTTATCATTCTGAGATAGAGTATCACCCCAGTCTTCCATCTGCTGCCCCATGGAAGGCCTCTTCTCATCTTAACCCTCTATGGTACGGTGTTGCTCTCAGGCAACATATCCATTTTAAGCCTGTCAAATTTCTACAATGCATGTTTTTGAGTGATGCGATACTTTAAAAAAGAGGGAAGAGTATAGGGAACCAATAGCAATGCTTTAATTTGTCACATGACCTCCAGGAGGCCATATTGAAACACTATTTTGCAGACTTTTCCAAAGGAAACAGCTTTGCCATTTTGTGCCACAAAAAATCCCTCAAAACGTAATTTCCTGGCCCTTTTCCATCTTGAAACTAAAATATTGCTGCTCATAGGTGAAAAAACCTTCATTTTAGATAGTTTCATAAACTTAGACTGTTCAAGACAATCATTTCAATGGGTCGTTAGTTCAGGCAACATTTAGTTAAAAAATATCCTTTTATAATGTTTCTAAATTTAAAATGTTATGTATTGTACCCTGTTGAAGCTACTGAATCTTTTACACATGTTTATGAAATAAATAATGTTAAAATAAATTTTACAAACTTTCTTTTTCACTTGTGCACCGTAATGGTACAATGTTGCCTACGGGCAACAAACCCCAAAATCTTCAGATTATATTTGTTTGGTCTATTTCAAGACAAAAAAAGACTCTCTAAACATTTTTTTCATAATGCGTACCATAGAGGGTTAAAGTGCCCCAGTGTGTGTGTGTGTTTCCTGTGTACTCTCCTGGGGTTAGAAACTGCCGTGTCATGGTAAGTGTTGACAACAGAGGCAGATGCGCTGTGTCACTGAAATGCAACTCCATCCAGACGGTCCCAGTGGAGCCTGAGGGGGGGAGGGGCAGCAGACTGATTATAGCTCTCAGATCAGGCCCTGGCTCACTCTACAATATACCTGCTGCCGTGCCAAACAGAGGTCAATGCATTTCTAAATCCTTTCTCAAATGTCAGATCAGCAATTTTTTTTCTTCTCTCAAACCACTTAAAAATGGCAACATGGTCTCACAGGAATCCGTGAAATAGCCACGGATTTGCTTAACTCAAAATCCGTGGAATAGCCACGGAATCGCTCAAATTTCCGTGAAACTGACACGGATTTCGCTACAATGCAAGTTAATGACAGTCATATCCCGTGGCTATTCCAACATACAATTCTCGAATTAAAACTAACTGAATTTGAATTGACAACGAAATTAAAACTAAAACTAATGATTTTTTTTTAACTAAATTTTTCAGTGACATAACAAAATCAAGAGATGACATTATGAGAGTCAAAACAGTGTCAAGTGTAACAAGTAAAAATAAATAAATAAAATAATACATAAAATAAAATGAAATCAGACAAGGAATAACTAATAGTAAGCAGAATTACCAAAAATAAATAAAAATGGAAGCGATCAACAAATACACAGAACAAAACAAAAACACAAATAGGTCACCCACTGCTAAATAAAAGTCTAATAATATGTTCACTTAAGAGAAGGTAATAATAATAATAATAATACATTTTATTTGTAGAGCACTTTTCATACAGAAATCTCAAAGTGAGAAAACAGAAAAAGAAACCAGAAACAAGAAAGAGAAAACTCATTAAAATCAGCAGTAGATAAAAAAAGACACGGGTAATAAAGTACATTATGCAGAGACAAAAATCAATCAATAAAAAAAATAAAAATAAAAAAACATCTAGGGACAACCTAAAAATGCCTCCCTGAAGAGAAAAGTTTTAAGCCCTGTTTTAAGGTCTGTGTTTCAATCCCTAGCCCCAGGAGTTTATATGGTGAAGTGTCCATGGGAAAGACTGAACCCCAAGTTGCTCCAGATACCATTTTTATACTGATGCTGTAGCCTCGGCCCAGTAGTTTGTAATGTAAAGCTCTGAGCGATAACTAAGAAAATCCATACCTAATTAGTCCAGAGCTAATCATTGCAGCACTAATCTGAAATGTTGTCCGAACATGTTTTCCAAGACTTTAATTAGACATCTATATCATTTTATTTGTCATGGTTGGTGCTGCTCATGATGTCTTCTGTGTCTCTGGAGAGAGCTGATGATGTCATCAAATCTCTCTCAGATTGGCTTGGAGATTACTAATGTATCATACAAAGCCTGACTTACAAACTGAGTGCTGAGTGTGGAAGATATGGGAGTTTACATGCACCACAAATGGTCCCATTACCCAAACTGAGAAGTATTTCTCCCAACTTTGGTGTGTTCATGCACTGCAAAAAAAGAAAAGTTGGGTGAACTCAAAATTTCAAGGCAACAAACTAAATATTTTAAGTTTTGTTTTTGAGTTTGCTCAACTCTGAATTTCTCTGGCACGATTGTAACGCCGCTATGAAATGTCAGCTAATGTTGTGACCACAATTTTGAGTTAGCATTGATACGCTAATGGCTACTCTTGTAGCTGTAACAAGCAGCGCCGCTAGCATCAGTTAGCCGCTAGCATCAGTTAGCCGCTAGCATCAGTTAGCCGCTAGTTAACTAATGACCGAATTTCACAACAAAGAAATAAGAGTTAGCAGAACTATTGTCCCTTGTTGTGAACCCCAACTTAAAGATATAAGTAACAACAACTCACCAACTTGTTTTTGAGCAGACAACTGGCTTCCTTTGTTGTGCTAACTTACATTATTGCCCTAAATGTCAATAATTTATATTTCCAAGTTTTACCAACTTAAATCACTGTTTTAGGCCAAAAAATACAAGTTGGCTTTTTTGCAGTGTGAGCTTCAAGTCATGATGTGGAAACAACGTGGACACTACAATGAAGATAAATAACACATTCATGTTCTAAAACCAATAATCACTTAATCTGACATGTCATCACATTAGATGCTATAAATAACTTTTCTAACTTATTTAGGCCAGTCTACATGGACAGCAACTAATGGTTGTAATCTAATATCATATTCAAAATTACATGTGAGCACAAAATTGTGCTAGAGTTAGTAAAAAAAATAATACTGGAATAATACATGGATGTTTCCATGGTTTTATTGATGATTTTGGTTATTAACAAGAAAACCATGGAAAATCCCATTTGTTCGGTTGTAACAACATCAGGTGCAAGTGAACACAAGGTTATCACAGTGTGCATAATGTCTTACTAAAGGTAGCATAAACACACACATCAAAAATAAAAACATGAGATTGCTCACATCAGTAATAGAGCAATTTAATTATATAAAATCAGGTCAGGTCATTTTCTCTGTCCGTGATGAAGTGGTCTGTGCACTGACACTGCTGTTTTTTAAATTTACATTGTAACCTGATAAAATGTCGTAGTGAATAAAATATGTCATGCTCATACCTCAAGCAAACCAGTGTTGGTCCTGTGAAGGTGGACTTAAGATTCTCAAGGACAATCCAGTGAGCCAGAGGGCTGCAGGACATGTGATCTATGCCTCTGCACCCCGGTTACATCTCACTATTGATCATAATCTCAAACAGTTTCAGCTGTCAGGCGATCCGGTCTGAGAAGCACAGGAAGTACTGCCTTGATAGAATTTCACCAGAACTGGAGAGGAGAAGTTATTGACCGATGGTGTGTTTGTCTCCTGTAGGTGATCATTGAGAGGTATAAAGGAGAAAAGCAGCTCCCCATCCTGGACAAGACCAAGTTCCTGGTACCAGACCACGTCAACATGAGTGAACTCATCAAGATCATCAGGTAGACCTCAAGTCCTCTCCTCTACTATTCCTTCCTTTCCTTTCCAATCCGTTTCTTTCTTTTATTCCCTGCTTTATTTTCCTCTCTTGTTTTTTTCCCTACGCCCTATTTTTTCTGTCCCTTGTCCTCTCCTCTCCTCTCCTCTCCTCTCCTATCATTCCATTTCATTTCCTTTCCTCTCCCCTAATTTCTTTCCCTTCCCTTCCCTTCCCTTCCCTTACCTTACCTTACCTTTTATTCCCTGCTTTAATCTCCTCTCCTCTCATCACCTTTCTTTTCCTCTCCTCTCCTCCTCTTTTCTATCACTTCATTTCATTTTTTTCCCTATGCCCTCTTTTTTCTGTCCCCTGCTTTGTTTTCCTGTCCTCTCCTCTCCTCTCCTCTCCTCTCCTGTCATTTCATTTCCTTTCCTCTCCCCTAATTCCTTCCCTTCCCTTCTTTTATTCCCTGCTTTAATTTCCTCTCCTCTCATCACCTTTCTTTTCCTCTCCTCTCCTCCTCTTTTCTATCACTTCATTTCATTTATTTTCATTTTTATCCCTATGCCCTCTTTTTTCTGTCCCCTGCTGTGTTTTCCTGTCCTGTCCTGTCCTCCACTATCATTTCATTTCCTTTCCTCTCCCCTAATTTCTTCTCCTCTCCTCTCCTCTCCTCTCCTCTCCTCTCCTCTCCTCTCCTCTCCTCTCCTCTCCTCCTCTATCCTCTCCTCTCCTCACTCTGCCATGTCCTTGTCTCTCCACCAGGAGGCGCCTCCAGCTGAACTCTAACCAGGCTTTCTTCCTGCTGGCTAACGGCCACAGCATGGTCTCTGTGTCGGCTGCCATCTCTGAGGTCTATGAGCGGGAGCGGGACCAAGATGGCTTCCTCTACATGGTGTACGCCTCCCAGGAGACCTTCGGCACTAACCTGACCGCCCAGTGAACGGCCTTCTTCTTCTTCTTCTTCTTCCACCCGACAGGCGATTGGACAATTGTAGTTTTATCCCCCTCCATGTTTAATGCCACACACCTTTAGTCTTGACTGTAAGAACTAAAACACAAACTGCTAAATCTAAACCCAGCGTGCTACTATTTGGTTCAGGTTGTGATGAGCGAGCAGACTGTTTGTGTACCACCGCACTCACTCAGTAGCATAAAGACACGAGCGGTAACCACAACTGCAGAGTTTAAAGAAGAGAAACCCCCAGATCTGACTTTGACTCAGGCCAATGGAGTCTTTTAGCGTGTCTGCTTCTTTATTGTCCTCTCTGGTGAGTCTGTAACGGCAGTTATTTTCAGTGTTGTGGTTACGTGTCTCCTCGGCTGTATTTATGTTAATGTATATATACATTTCAGGTAGTGATATGACGTAAAAAAAGTGGTGAGGCTCCACCACTTCTCTTTATATACATTAGCCAATGAACAAAGCCAGCCTTAATGTTACTATTTTTGGAGACGGCGCTAGATAAAGTCTGGGTTCACGTAGCTTTTAATGGAGCTTTTTATTGCAGTTAACAGATGAAAGCTGGAGATTTGTACTTGAGTACTTTTGCTGGAAAGAAATGCTAAATGAAGTAGAGAAGGTGGTCGTTAATCTCTGCTGCGTGTCTCGTCACATTCCCTCAGTGGTCCTTCTTTGGTGTTTTTATCCCTCCCTGCCTTGTATCCTAAAGCATCTTCACTGTAACACACATACACTACTGGTCAAAAGTTTTAGAACACTCCAACTTTTCCAGAATTTAATTGAAAATGATGCAGTTTCATGTCTCAGTGTACTCTGAAATTAATGCATATAACAAATAAACAATTGAAGTTAAACTCATGGAAGTATCCACCTTAACAGATAGAACAGCTGAACACACTCAATGGAAATCGAATATTCTTCAGAAAGTTCTTCCCAACTCTGTTGCAGAAGTTCCCTTAAATGTGGAGCAACTTGTAGGTTGTAAGTGATCAAGAAAAGTTGGGACACCTGTAGGAATTGGTAGCAACTTAGCAACTTTCAAGGCTTGATCAACCTCCGTTGCTGCAGAACTGCTTTAAGTTGTTAACCCATTTCTTGTTCCCTGAAAAAGGCCTTTTTGTATAATTCTGAAATGTACATTATTTTTCAGTTTTGGTTAAGCTTACCTTTTTTTATTTACCTCTGGCAGTTCAACGCTTACCTTTGTACCCTTCCTAGCTGTTCATTGGACTTGAACTGCTTGAATTCCAATTTAAAAAAATGAAAAATTGTGGTGTTCTAAAACTTTTGACCGGTAGTGTTTGTTGGGGAACTGCTTTTTGCTCTTGAAATGGATGATTGTAGTTTGCGGGAAAAAAAATAATGCCTTGGTGTACAGATAATATTGACTTTTACAGCTTTGAATATAAAAAGGGGTTCCAAATGAGAGTGTAACCAAGTTGACTTTGGACACTACGAGGAGCATGGTCTGATTGCATGTGTGAATGGAGGACAATGGTGTTTCTGTAAATGCTGGTGAGGGGAGAGGGTCGCCATTTTCCTTTCCGTCATCACGAATATTTATTAAGGTGATCAAGGACTGAAGGAAGGTGACAAACATGAGCATCATGTCTGACTGTCCAACAATATGTCTGCTGTGCTTCTCCTCCTCCTCACCATCTTCTTCACAGATCGAGATTTAGCTGCTTTTATATTGCAGTATTTTATCATTTTGGTTCTTTTTATTTCCTGTGATTTTTATTCCGTTGTACGACACGTCTTTACTCTTTGCTGTCGACAGTATGATGACTTTTTTTCCGACTCGTGAAAGCCACTGTGTGTTTGTAACAGAGGGGTGGAGCATTTGTTTCAGTCGTCCTTTCTGCCTGCTCCTCTGTTTCACACACACATACACACACACACACACACACACACAGCAATATCACACAGCCTCCTCTTATGTATTTATGTTGGTATTTTGTAAACAATAAAAAGAGAAGAAAAAAATCAATTGTGGGGTTCCTGTGATTTTCTGGCCATGAACACATTTGTCAACATGCTCACTAGATATTCAGGTAACACTTTACAATAACCAACTTGAAAAGTGAAGTTTATAGATGGTTTATAAACCAATTAACCATTTACAAAGTGCTATACATATTTAATCTTTAAATGTTTTCAATCAATTTCTTAAAGGTACACTGTAAAAAAAAATCTGTTTAATTTACGGTAAAATACCGGCAGCTGTGGTTGCCAGAACATCACCGTAAAAAATACAGTGAGCGTATGTAAATGTGAATATCAGCAAAAACTGTAATTTATACTGAATAATCCCATTACTTCTAGGATAATTGTGTCATCATGGTATTTCTCCATTAACTTTACATGAAAATTTTATATTTTTACAGCAAAACTGTGTGTTTTCTACAATTTATGGCAGTAGAATTTAAAGTTTTATACTATTCTTTGATTTACAGTAATTAAAAGTATCTACTACGGTGATGTACAATGTTTAATTTTATGACCTATTTCTGATGCAATTTGACAGTGTTTTACTGTAATTTCTACAAACATTTTTTACAGTGTAAGCATCTGAACTTAATTATATTACTTACTTAATTCATATATATATATATATATATATATATATATATGAATTAAGTAAATAATATAATTAAGTTTAGATGCTATTATATATATAATATAATATATATATATATATATATATATATATATATATATATATATATATATATATATATCTTTCAAAACATATTTTTCTATAATGTTATGATTTGAAAATGATGTTATGATTTGAAATGATGATGTGTGTGTTTTTGTGTCTCAGGGTTCCGTGTGTTCTGTGTTCTGATGTCTGCACATAAATTAGAACACAGAACACACAGACAGTCTGTTTAAACACAGTTGAAGTCTATTAGAGTCTAGTTAGAGTGTGAGCTCTCCACAGACTGGACAGACCACTGGGCAGACACACTGTGGATCTGCTTGGATTGGAAATACTACTCAGAGTTTTTACATGTTATGTAGTTTTTTATTTACTTTGTGAAACCTGTGGATCAAGGAGACACAAGGGGAAAGTGGAAGCCTTTTTCCTGCATGTTGCCTGAGCCCTGTGCAGAGTCCTGAATATAACGCTGAAAGAGGTAGTGATCGACGTGCTCAGACTAAGTTATGTCATGTTTTGGTTACTGTGTTGCAGTGCAAGGCTTCTGTCTCTGAATTTATTGGGTGATGGTGTATGTCCTCTCCTGAAGCCCACTAAGAGTTTAATATAGTGAGGGATCTTTATTTATTTATTTATATTAACTGCAGAGACCACATTGTGCTGTTTAGCAAGAAACAAAATCCCCAAGTCCACTAATGAGGAATCTAAAGTGACAGTCACTGTTAGGAAGTTTGTTTCTGTGATATTGTGAACAAGGTTATGATTATTTGTGTCATTGTTGCTGTTAATACCTGCATGCATGAAAAGAAGGTCTCTTGTGTGTTTTTCTTCACAACTTTAACTCACATTTTGGAGCTTTTTCTTGCCCACTGGATAGAAATGCCATAATATGCTTTTTATTAAGTTTTGCTGTTATAGTTTCTGATAGAAGGTCTCTCCTGTGTGTTTCTTCCAAAGGAAAACTCCAATTTTAACTCTAAACTAAAAGGGTTTTGGGTTGAGTTTTTGTCATGAGAGGCATCTTTATTTAGTTTTATATTTTTTTTGGTTTCATTTTTGTGTTTTTTTGTTGAAATGTACAGTATTGTGCAAAAGTTTTAGGCAAGTGTGGGAAAAAATGCTGTAAAATAAGAATGCTTTCAAATCAGAATTGATATTTTTATCAAAAAACAAAATGCAAAGTGAGTGGACGGAAGAAAAATCAAAATCATTATTTAATGTGACCACCCTTTGCCTTAATTTAATTTAATCTAATTTAATTTTAATGGTTTTATTTCATTGTTGTTTCCGAAATGTTTGTCATTTTTACCGTCAAGACACTTGTAAACCTTGGAAGAAGGTCTCTCTTGTGTTTATCTTAAGGAAAAATCCAATTTTACTAAACTTTTTTGGAACTTTTTCTTGTCCATTGGAGAGAGGTGTCATAATATGCTTCTTGTTATAAACATTTTATTTTTCACAATGAAAATCCACCTTGACATATAAAATGAATCTTTCAAAACATATCTCTCTATGATGTTATGATTTGAAAATGATGTTATGATTTGAAATGATGATGTGTGTGTTTTTGTGTCTCAGGGTTCCGTGTGTTCTGTGTTCTGATGTCTGCACATAAATTAGAACACAGAACACACAGACAGTCTGTTTAAACACAGTTGAAGTCTATTAGAGTCTAGTTAGAGTGTGAGCTCTCCACAGACTGGACAGACCACTGGGCAGACACACTGTGGATCTGCTTGGATTGGAAATACTACTCAGAGTTTTTACATGTAATGTAGTTTTTTATTTACTTTGTGAAACCTGTGGATCAAGGAGACACAAGGGGAAAGTGGAAGCCTTTTTCCTGCATGTTGCCTGAGCCATGTGCAGAGTCCTGAATATAACGCTGAAAGAGGTAGTGATCGACGTCCTCATGTCATATTTTGGTTACTGTGTTGCAGTGCAAGGTTTCTGTCTCTGAATTTGTTGGGTGATGGTGTATGTCCTCTCCTGAAGTTCACTAACAGTTAAACATAGTGAGGGATCTTTATTTATCTGCTCACCATGAACTGCAGAGACCACATTCTGCTGTTCATATTCCTCATTAGAGGATTTTGTTTCTTGCTAAAGTGACAGTCACTATTAGGAAGTTTGTTTTTGTGATATAGTTAACAAGGCAGTCAGTATATATATATATATATATATATACACATAGTACTGCGCAAGGGTTTTAGGCAGGTGTGGAAAAAATGCTGTCAAATAAGAATACTTTTAAAAATAGAATTGATGAATTTTTTAAAATCAAAAACTAAATGCAAAGTGAGTGAATTTGATCACCCTTTGCCTTCAAATCAAAACCCTTTGCCTTCAAGTCAAAATGACAAAAAAAGTTGAAATCATGAAAAAAAAGTTGAAATGACAAAAAAGTTGAAATCATGAAAAAAAAGTCAAAATGACAAAAAAGTTGAAATCATGAAAAAAGGTCAAAATGACAAAAAGTTGAAATCATGATAAAAAAAAAAGTTGAAATCATGATAAAAAAAAAAAGTCAAAATGACAAAAGAAGGAGATAAGTCATAATGTGTTTTAAATTTATTTCATGTCATTGTTGTTTTTGAAATGTATGTAATTTCCACTGTCAAGACAATTGTAAGCCTTGGATGAAGGTCTCTCTTGTGTTTATCTTCCCAAGGAAAACTTCAATTGTACTAAACTGTTTTGGAGTTTTTCCTTGTCCATTGGAGAGAGGTGTCATAATATGCTTCTTGTTATATATATATATATATATATATATATATATATATATATATATATATATATACAGTACTATACTGTATATATATATACTGTATACTGTATACTGTATATACAGTACTATATATACAGTACTGCGCAAGGGTTTTAGGCTAGTGTGGAAAAAATGCTGTCAAATAAGAATGCTTTTAAAAATAGAATTGATTAATTTTTTTAAATCAAAAACTAAATGCAAAGTGAATGAATTTGATCACCCTTTGCCTTCAAATCAGCATCAATTCTTCTAGGCATTTGTTCACACTGCCTAAGACTAATGCAAAGAAGATGATGTCATGTGATGATGATGTCAGGTGATGATGATGTCATGTGATGATGATGTTATGATGTCAGGTGATGATGTCAGGTGGTGATGTCAGGTGATGTCATTTGGTGGTGATGTCATGTGATGATGATGTCATGTGATGATGTCCTGTGATGATGATGTCATGATGTAAGGTGATGATGTCATGTGATGATGATGTCAGGTGGTGATGATGTCATGTGATGATGATATCAGGTGATGATGATGTCATGTGATGATGACGTCATGATGTCAGGTAATGATGCCATGTGTGATGGCAGGTGATGTCATGTGATGATGATGTCATGTGATGATGTTAGGTGATGATGTCATGTGATGATGTCAGGTGATGATGTCATGTGATGATGTCAGGTGATGATGTCATGTGATGCTGATGTCAGGTGGTGATGATGCCATGTGTGTTGTCAGGTGATGATGTCATGTTATGATGATGTCAGGTGATGATGTCCTGTGATGATGATGTCATGATGTCAGGTGATAATGTCACATGATGATGATGTCATGATGTCAGGTGATGATGTCATGTGATGATGTCAGGTGGTGATGATGTCATGTGTGTTGTCATGTGATGATGTCATGTGATGATGATGTCAGGTGGTGATGTCAGGTGATGATGTCATGTGATGATGATATCAGGTGAAGATTATGTCATGTGATGATGATGTCATGATGTCAGGTGATGATGCCATGTGTGATGCCAGGTGATGATGATGTCAGGTGATGATGTCATGTGATGCTGATGTCAGGTGGTGATGATGTCATGTGTGTTGTCAGGTGATGATGTCATGTGATGATGATGTCAGATGGTGATGTCAGGTGATGATGTCATGTGATGATGATATCAGGTGATGATGATGTCATGTGATGATAATGTCATGATGTCAGGTAATGATGCCATGTGTGATGCCAGGTGATGATGTCATGTGATGATGATGTCATGTGTGTTGTCAGGTGATGATGTCATGTGATGATGATGTCAGGTGGTGATGTCATGTGATGATGATATCAGGTGATGATGATGTCATGTTGTCAGGTGATGATGCCATGTGTGATGCCAGGTGATGATGTCTGTGATGATGATGTCAGGTGATGATGTCAGGTGATGATGTAATGTGATGCTGATGTCAGGTGGTGATGATGTCATGCGATGATGATGTCATGATGCCAGGTGATGATGTCATGTGTGATGTCAGGTGGTGATGTCATGTGATGATGATGTCAGGTGATGATGATGTCATGTGATGATGATGTCATGATGCCAGGTGATGATGTCATGTATGATGTCAGGTGATGATGTCATGTGATGATGATGTCATGTGATGATGTCATGGGATGATGATGTCAGGTGATGCTGTTGTCAGGTGGTGATGATGTTATGTGTGTTGTCAGGTGATGATGTCATGTGATGATGTCAGGTGGTGATGTCATGTGATAATGATGTCATGTGATGATGTCAGGTGATGATGTCATGTGATGCTGATGTCAGGTGGTGATGATGTCATGTGTGTTGTCAGGTGATGATGTCATGTGATGATGATGATGTCAGGTGCCATGTGATGATGATATCAGGTGATGATTATGTCATGTGATGATGATGTCATGATGTCAGGTGATGATGCCATGTGTGATGCCAGGTGATGATGTCATGTGATGCTGATGTCAGGTGATGATGTCAGGTGATGATGTCATGTGATGCTGATGTCAGGTGGTGATGATGTCATGTGTCATGTCAGGTGATGATGTCATGTGATGATGATGTCATGTGATGTCAAGTGATGATGTCATGTGATGATGATGTCAGGTGATGATGATGTCATGTGATGATGATGTCATGTGATCTCAAGTGATGATGTCATGGGATGATGATGTCAGGTGGTGATGTCAGGTGATGATGTCATGTGGTGGTGATTTAATGTGATGATGATGTCATGCGATGATGATGTCAGGTGATGATGTCATGTGTGATGTCAGGTGATGATGTCATGTGATGATGATGTCAGGTGGTGATGTCAGGTGATGATGTCATGTGGTGGTGATGTCAGGTGATGATGATGTCATGTGATGATGTCCTGTGATGATGATGTCAGGTGATGATGTCATGTGATGATGTCAGGTGATGATGTCATGTGATGATGATGTCATGGGATGATGTCATGGGATGATGATGTCAGGTGGTGATGTCATGTGATGATGATGTCAGGTCGTGATGTCAGGTGATGATGTCATGTGGTGGTGATGTCATGTGATGATGATGTCAGGTGATGATGATGTCAAGTGATGATGATGTCATGATGTCAGGTGATGATGTCATGTGTGATGTCAGGTGATGATGTCATGTGATGATGTCTGGTGGTGATGTCAGGTGATGATGTCATGTGATGCTGATGTCAGGTGGTGATGATGTCATGTGTGTTGTCAGGTGATGATGTCATGTGATGATGATGTCAGGTGGTGATGTCATGTGATAATGTCATGTGATGATGTCAGGTGATGATGATGTCATGTGATGATGATATCATGATTTCAGGTGATGATGCCATGTGTGATGACAGGTGATGATGTCATGTGATGATGATTTCAGGTGATGATGTCAGGTGATGATGTCATGTGGTGGTGATGTCATGTGATGATGTCAGGTGATGATGATGTCAGGTGATGATGATGCCATGTGATGATGATGTCATGTGATGTCAAGTGATGATGTCATGGGATGATGCCAAGTGATGATGTCATGGGATGATGATGTCAGGTGGTGATGTCAGGTGATGATGTCATGTGGTGGTGATGTCATGTGATGATGATGTCAGGTGATGATGATGTCATGTGATGATGATGTCATGTGATGTCAAGTGATGATGTCATGTGATGATGATGTCAGGTGATGTTGATGTCATGTGATGATGATGTCAGGTGATCTCAAGTGATGATGTCATGGGATGATGATGTCAGGTGGTGATGTCAGGTGATGATGTCATGTGGTGGTGATTTCATGTGATGATGATGTCATGCGATGATGATGTCAGGTGATGATGTCATGTGTGATGTCAGGTGATGATGTCATGTGATGATGATGTCAGGTGGTGATGTCAGGTGATGATGTCATGTGGTGGTGATGTCAGGTGATGATGATGTCATGTGATGATTGTCTGTGGTAATGATGTCAGATGATGATGTCATGTGATGATGTCAGGTGATGATGTCATGTGATGATGATGTCATGGGATGATGTCATGGGATGATGATGTCAGGTGGTGATGTCATGTGATGATGATGTCAGGTCGTGATGTCAGGTGATGATGTCATGTGGTGGTGATGTCATGTGATGATGATGTCTGGTGATGATGATGTCAAGTGATGATGATGTCATGATGTCAGGTGATGATGTCATGTGTGATGTTAGGTGATGATGTCATGTGATGATGTCTGGTGGTGATGTCAGGTGATGATGTCATGTGATGCTGATGTCAGGTGGTGATGATGTCATGTGTGTTGTCAGGTGATGATGTCATGTGATGATGATGTCAGGTGGTGATGTCATGTGATAATGTCATGTGATGATGTCAGGTGATGATGATGTCATGTGATGATGATATCATGATTTCAGGTGATGATGCCATGTGTGATGACAGGTGATGATGTCATGTGATGATGATTTCAGGTGATGATGTCAGGTGATGATGTCATGTGGTGGTGATGTCAGGTGATGATGTCATGTGATGTCAAGTGATGATGTCATGGGATGATGATGTCATGTGGTGGTGATGTCAGGTGATGATGATGTCAGGTGATGATGATGTCATGTGATGATGTCATGTGATGTCAAGTGATGATGTCATGGGATGATGCCAAGTGATGATGTCATGGGATGATGATGTCAGGTGGTGATGTCAGGTGATGATGTCATGTGGTGGTGATGTCATGTGATGATGATGTCAGGTGATGATGATGTCATGTGATGTCAAGTGATGATGTCATGTGATGATGATGTCATGTGATTCAAGTGATGATGTCATGGGATGATGATGTCAGGTGATGATGTCATGAGGTGGTGATTTCTTGTGATGATGATGTCATGCGATGATGATGTCAGGTGATGATGTCATGTGATGATGATGTCAGGTGGTGATGTCAGGTGATGATGTCATGTGGTGGTGATGTCAGGTGATGATGATGTCATGTGATGATGTCCTGTGATGATGATGTCAGGTGATGATGTCATGTGATGATGATGTCATGATGTCAGGTGATGATGTCATGTGATGATGATATCATGTTATGATGTTAGCTGATGATGTCATGTGATGCTGTTGTCAGGTGGTGATGATGTCATGTGTGTTGTCAGATGATGATGTCATGTGATGATGATGTCAGGTGGTGATGTCATGTAATGATATCAAGTGATGATGTCATGGGATGATGATGTCAGGTGATGATGTCATGTTGTGGTGATGTCATGTGATGATGATGTCATGTGATGATGATGTCATGTGATGTCAAGTGATGATGTTATGGGATGATGATGTCAGGTGGTTATGTCAGGTGGTGATGTCATGTGGTGGTGATGTCAGGTGAAGATGTTGTCATGTGATGATGTCCTGTGATGATGTCATGATGTCAGGTGATGATGTCATGTGATAATGATGTCATGTGATGATGTCAGGTGATGATGTCATGTGATGCTGATGTCAGGTGGGGATGATGTCATGTGATGATGATGTCATGATGTCAGGTGATGATGCCAGGTGATGATGTCATGTGATGATGATGATGTCAGGTGATGATGTCATGTGATGATGATATCAGGTGATGATGATGTCATGTGATGATGATGTCATGATGTCAGGTGATGATGCCATGTGTGATGCCAGGTGATGATGTCATGTGATGATGATGTCAGGTGATGATGTCCGGTGATGATGTCATGTGATGCTGATGTCAGGTGGTGATGATGTCATGTGTGATGTCAGGTGATGATGTCATGTGATGATGAAGTCATGTGATGATGTCATGGGATGATGATGTCAGGTGGTGATGTCATGGGATGATGATGTCAGGTCGTGATGTCAGGTGATGATGTCATGTGGTGGTGATGTCATGTGATGATGATGTCAGGTGATGATGATGTCAAGTGATGATGATGTCAGGTGATGATGTCATGAGTGATGTCAGGTGATGATGTCATATGATGATGTCTGGTGGTGATGTCAGGTGATGATGTCATGTGATGCTGATGTCAGGTGGTGATGATGTCATGTGTGTTGTCAGGTGATGATGTCATGTGATGATGATGTCAGGTGGTGATTTCATGTGATAATGTCATATGATGATGTCAGGTGATGATGATGTCATGTGATGATGATATCATGATTTCAGGTGATGATGCCATGTGTGATGACAGGTGATGATGTCATGTGATGATGATGATGTCAGGTGCCATGTGATGATGATATCAGGTGATGATGATGTCATGTGATGATAATGTCATGATGTCAGGTAATGATGCCATGTGAGATGCCAGGTGATGATGTCATGTGATGATGATGCCATGTGATGATGGCATGTCATGATGTCAGGTGGTGATGTCATGTGATGATGATGTCAGGTGTGTTAACAACTGGCTCTAAGGTGGCAACAAGGAGGGAGGTCACACACAGATTGAGCATGAAAAAACTAATTTTCTTTAACAAAATTTAATTAACTTTTTTACAAATGAGTGGTGTGTGTAGATAAGAAAGGAGTCAATGATTTCAGCAGTGTGTGGATGCATGGGAAATATGGTGAGGTTTGTGATGTATGGTGCGACAAACCAAACAAAGGAAGCCACAGTGTTGGGCCTGGAGCCTGCTGAGAGAGAGTGAAGCTCTGAAGAAGGCCCTCCTTTATGCCTTCTAGAGAGCCCATCCCACATGGGCAGGTACAATCACAACCCTCCCACTCTACCCTCCTAACCACTCCCAGTACCTGCAACAAAAGCAGAAGTTAACAAGAAGGCAGAGTGGGAGGGGTCGTCACAGGTGATGATGTCAGGTGATGATGTCATGTGTGATGTCATGTGATAATGGTGTTATGTGATAATGGTGTCATGTGATGATGTCATGTGATGATGTCAAGTGATGATGTCATGGGATGATGATGTCAGGTGGTGATGTCAGGTGATAATGTCATGTGGTGGTGATGTCAGGTGATGATGATGTCATGATGTCAGGTGATGATGTCATGTGATGATGATGTCATGTGATGTCAAATGATGATGTCATGGGATGATGATGTCAGGTGGTGATGTCAGGTGATGATGTCATGTGGTAGTGATGTCAGGTGATGATGATGTCATGTGATGATGTCCTGTGATGATGATGTTATGATGTCAGGTGATGATGTCATGTGATGATGTCAGGTGATGATGTCAGGTGGTGATGTCATGTGATGATGATGTCAGGATTGTTACCACCTGGCTCTAAGGTGGTAACAAGGAGGGAGGTCAAACACAGATTGGGCATGAAAAACTAATTTTATTTAACATAATTTAATTAAGTAATTTACAAATGAGTGGTGTATGTCGATTAGAAAGGAGTCAGTCATGTCAGCAGTGTGTGGATGCGTGGAAAATATGGTGAGGTTTGTGTTGTATGGTGCGACAAACCAAACAAAGTTAGCCACAGTGTTGGGCCTGGAGCCTGCTGAGAGAGAGTGGAGCTCTGCAGAAGGCCTCCTTTATGCCGTCTGGAGAGCCCATCCCACATGGGCAGTTACAATCACAACCCTCCCACTCTACCCTCCTAACCACTCCCAGTACCTGCAACAAAAGCAGAAATAACAAGTAGGCAGAGTGGGAGGGGTCGTCACAGGTGATGATGTCATGTGTGATGTCATGTGATAATGATGTCATGTGATGATGTCAGGTGATGATGTCATGTGGTGATGATGTCATGTGTGTTGTCAGGTGATGATGCCATGTGTGATGCCAGGTGATGATGTCAGGTGATGATGATATCAGGTGATTATGTCAGGTGATGATGTCATGTGATGATGTCAGGTGGTGATGTCATGTGATGATGATGTCAGGATTGTTCCCACCTGGCTCTAAGGTGGTAACAAGGAGGGAGGTCACACACAGATTGAGCATGAAAAACTCATTTTATTTAACATAATTTAATTAACTTATTTACAAATGAGTGGTGTATGTAGATAAGAAAGGAGTCAGTCATAGGCAGAGTGGGAGGGGTCGTCACAGGTGATGATGTCATGTTTGATGTCATGTGATAATGATGTCATGTGATGATGTCAGGTGATGATGTCATGTGATGCTGATGTCAGGTGGTGATGATGTCAGGTAGTGATGATGTCATGTGTGTTGTCAGGTGATGATGTCATGTGATGATGATCAACCCAAATCAATAAATTTACATCACTTATGAATTTCTTGACCCAAATAGTCTCAGAAACCATCTATTATGCAGTACTGTGGTCCAAACCATTAAAAAGATATTTCCAGCTTGGCTGACGGTAGCCATTTTGGATTAAGGGCACTCAAAAATTTTCCCCACATTTTTGAGAGGGGCACCCCGGCTCAATTTCTTATTTAACCCTTATAGATGACAGGTCCAGTGAGAAACCAACCTTCGCTCTCCACGGTCACGGAACTGCTATAGATGACCCAACTATCACTTTAAATGTACATTTAAACACAATCACACAGTATATAAAGCACAACATTCAGCAAATGTAACAAAAACGTGCCAAAAACAAAAAAATTATATACTGGGTAAACCCAAGTAATAAAATCTACTCTGTCTCCATCAGAGTGTTGAAGCTGCAGCTCTTCGTCCACTCAGCTTCCTCTGTAGGTGCTGTAGGAGAACCGACTCATCAGCAGAGGGAGGTGG
Organism: Centropristis striata; assembly: GCF_030273125.1. NCBI lineage: Eukaryota > Metazoa > Chordata > Actinopteri > Perciformes > Serranidae > Centropristis > Centropristis striata. The sequence continues at coordinate 3,574,165 of NC_081522.1, forward strand.
AACCTCTGCTCCGGGTCACTGATGGTGAACACAATCTGCAGATACACACAGAAACATACAGATCTACTAGTTTAAAGTGTTCATGTGTGAATGTGTTTTTGGTCACTTAATGTCTTTTTTTGGTCATTTTGTGTCTTTTTTTGGTCATTGTGTGTCTTTTTTTGATCATTTTGTGTCTTTTTTGGTCATTTTGTGTCTTTTTTTGGTCATTGTGTGTCTTTTTTTGATCATTTTGTGTCTTTTTTGGTCATTTTGTTTCTTTTTTTGGTCATTGTGTGTCTTTTTTTGATCATTTTGTGTCTTTTTTGGTCATTTTGTGTCTTTTTTTGGTCATTGTGTGTCTTTTTTTGATCATTTTCTGTCTTTTTTTGATCATTTTGTGGTCAATTTGTGTCTTTTTTGGTCATTTTGTTTCCTTTTTTGGTCATTTTCTGTCGTTTCTGGTCATTTTCTGGGTTTTTTTTGGTCATTTTGTTTCCTTTTTCTGGTCATTTTGTTTCCTTTTTGGGTGATCTGAACTGTGAGTGTGAGATTGTGTTCAGTGAGTGGGGGTCGCGGACAACATGCATGTTAAATTGGGGGTCGCGACTCAAAAAGGTTGAGAACTACTGCTCTAAATTAATGACGACAGCTGTATTGGCAGAAATTAAATGTTGCCCGGTAATTTTAAGTTACCTGAAGGTTCAACTCCATGCTTGGAAAGGGACAGAGGGGTATGTAGTTATTTACAATCTGCAACCTCACTGCCACTGAATTATTCACACTTCTCTTTTTCATAAGCGTTCATCCTGAGGATTGTCTGTTTTCTTTGATTTGGCGACACCTTGTGGTGATCGCTGGTCACATCCAAAGTGTTTTCATAAACCTGCAAGACACCTTGATAATAAATTAAAGGGCTCACATCTGCTGAAAACAACAGTGACCATATTTATGAGAAAATGATTAGCCTTTTCCAAAAAGCATAGGATTTGTCTGCAACTTATAACTTATAATAATATACTTACTATATAATATAACTTAAAGGCTAGGTATAAAAACAAAACTTATTCAAGCACTTTATTTTTCCATTGACGCATTAAAAATAAAAAAATTGCTCCAAAAGAAAGCAATAAAAGGCAGCAACAGTAGAGTATAATGCATAAAATACAACTGCCACTTATCATTATTTGACCATTATTTGACCTTGTATATAACTACTAGCATTACTAGTAGTAGTGCAAAAACAAATAAAAGTATTACAAATATTCTTAAATAATAATAATATATTGTTATTTGAAATAATAATAATAATAATAATAATAACAATATAAATAATAATAATTAACATTATTTATATTAAATATATATTCAGTATACTAAATATTCTTAAATAATAATAATATATTGTTATTTGAAATAATAATAATAATAATAATTTAAATAATAATAATTAACATTATTTATATTAATTATATATAGTATACTAAATATTCTTAAATAATAATAATATATTGTTATTTGAAATAATAATAATAATAATATAAATATAAATAATAATATTAACATTATTTATATTAATTATATACGTATATAGTATACTAAATATTCTTGAATAATAATTGTAATTATAAGGAATACAAATATAATCCTTTGGTTTGGTTTGACTGCAAACTTTTTCTCACATGTCCAAACAAAAGTACAAGAAACATCAGTTATGGTATTTAACAGATCTTAAGTGATCTACTAAAACAGATCAGTCCAGTATCTGGAGGCTCACCTCTACATACGGGTAAAAGGGAGTGTGACCCAGACTCTCCCAGTATAAACCCGTCTCAAAGCGCAGCTTGTACATGCCGGGGCCGAACTCTTCTCGGCTGATGAGTCCTGGGCAGCGGCCATCTTCATTTGTTGTCCTGAAAATCAATGAATGGCTCACTTGTAAAGTTCATTAAAGCTAAGAAGGAGCGTTTTCTCTCCTTTTTAATTTTTTTTTACTGATTAACCAGTAAAAGTCTTTCCTGACCTCCTTTTGGGTTTTTCATTTTCCCAAACAAAAAATGTAATCTCCATGCAGGCTGAAAACATATTTAATATCAAAATTCTGAATCTGTTCTCTAGGTTTTTTGTCACAATTGAACTCTGTGGTGTATATAATACTTAATATGACTTAAAACTTAACCCTCTATGGTACGGTGTTGCCCTGAGACAACATACCCATTTTTGGCCTGTCAAATTTCTACAATGCATGTTTTTGAGTGATGCAATACTTTAAAAAAGAGGGAAGAGTATAGGGGACCAATTGTAATGCTTTAATTTGTCACATGACCTCCAGGAGGCCATATTGAAATCCTATTTTGCGACACAAAAAATCACTCAAAACGTAATTTCCTGGCCCTTTTCCATCTGGAAAAAAATATATTCCTACTGATGGATGAATAAACCTTCATTTTTGATAGTTTCATACACTTAGACTGTTCAAGACATTCATCTACAGGCAACATTCAGATAAGAAACCGGTTAAAAATGTTCATTTTATAATGTTTTTACATTTAAAATGTTGTGTATTTTACCCTGTCGAAGCTACTGAATCTTTTACACATGTTAATTAAATAAATTATGTTAAAATTAATTTTAAAAACTCTCTTCTATACTTGTGCACCGTTATGGTACAACGTTGCCTACGGACAACAAAAATTTCTTCAGATTATGTTCATTTAGTCTATTTTAAGACCAAAAAACACTCCAAACATTTTTTTCCTAACTCCATCATAATGCGTACCATAGAGGGTTAACATAAGTATTCTCATTTTAGTGTCAGAGGTATTCCCTTGACCTGTGGCCCTGTGGTTACTTCAAATATTCCTGCAGTGACGTCTTTAAGCTGCTAAAAAAATGCATCGAAGTGAATGGGGAAACCTTCCTTTTATTCCATGTAGAAATCAAAAGTCTATACTTTTATGTTTTCACAGTAATTCTGAAAAGGTTGCCCATGCAACTCTGATGTTAACCACTTCCTTTGCTTAACCCTTCTAATGCACAACATGGGTCAAAAATGACTCATTCATCCAAATTTGATTTAAAATTAAATGACCTAATACTATAATAATAGTAATTTGTTTCAAATAGTTACTTTCCACACTCATATATTTCATATATTTAACATGTTTATGTATCATTTTGTCACACACATACAGTGTATCTGGAAGGTTTTCACAGCGTTTCACTTTTTCCACATTTTATTTATGTTTCAGCCTTATTCCAAAATTGATTAAATTAATTTTTCCTTAAAAATATACACACAATACCCCCATAATTAAATTTTTTGACCCATGTTGTGCATTTGAAGCGTAATGATACAAAAAGGGTTTTTATTCAAAAAGTAAGAAATGAAAAACAAAAAATTAGGATGTATGATGATCAAAAACAAGTTGATTGAGGAAAACCTGGAATACTGAATGATGGAATTAATTTATTGCAAAAATATAGAAAATGGGTCACTTTAGACCCATGTTGTGCATCAAAGGGTTAAGTTAGGCAGGTTAAAACTGGACCCACCCGACACTCAGCATGCTCCAGATCATCATGTTGGAGTCGAGCCGGTGCAGGCTGAGGGCCATCCTCGCCGCGGGGACGCCGTCTCCAGTGTTCAGCACATGAGTGGTCAGAGGGCTGGACTCTGCTGCTGCCATGATCTGCTGCACAGGTGGAGGAACTTCAGTTACATTCACAGCCTCAATGGGCTTCATCACAGCACAGTATGGGACAACTAGAAAATTTCCTCTGGGGAAATTCTGAAAGGGCCACGGGGGCTACTGCCAGTGTGTGTACACTATGATGAGATTCTTCAGAGATTTCAAACTATGCCCTTTAACCTCAAAATGTGTGTGTGTGTGTGTGTGTGTGTGTGTGTTTGAAGCATGTGTATGCATGTGTGAGGAGTGTGCGCTCTTATGCGCATGTGTGTGTGTGTGTGTGTATCTGTAACTGTAATCACATCAAAGATCAAAGCAATCAACTGAATTAACTGACAGCCAGAGGTGGACTGTAATTTCTGGCCTCGAACAGAAAGCATTTTTGGCAAAACCATAATACCTATCATTGATCCGACTTCACTTTGAGCGTCCTGACTTCTTCCTGAACGTCTACATATGTTTGTTTGTTTTTTTTAATTAAAAAATAGCTTTGTTAGAGCGATCTAAAAAAACTGTTCCATCTCCCTTTTTCCGAAATCTCCCTGTGTTTTTAATATGGGAGCCAATGAGGCTGTTGGTGGTGTTGGTGGATCATCTGTGCGTCCTATGGCCAAACTATAACTCTGACAGCTTTACCAGAGGATTGTGAGGGAGAAGACAAATTTTCCTACATTTCTATGTATAAATAATTTCTGTAGAGTGGAATTTTTGGCCTGGAGCGCAGTTTTCAAATTTATTTTTTGACCATTTTTTCTCTCCCTCTACACTCTGGCGATGATGTCACACACTGTGACACGAACATTCCGTGCAATACACACCCCCCTAATAAATTGACAAGTAATTTCACTTTCAATCAATCAATCTTTCTTGATGATACATGTCTTGGGATATATGTGCCATCACAGTCTCCAGGACAAGTGATAAGGATGTAATGGCTGCTATAACAGCTTTGAGCAAACTAAATTAACTTATTTTTTTCTATATAAAGAATAATTAGGTGGCTATTGACCCCTAAAGCCCCTCAAAATCCTCAACAAAAATGTCTCTAAAATGTTAAATATTCAACACAATCTGCAGATACACACAGAAACATACATCTACTGGTTTAATTACTAATCTAAATATTTTTACTTTGGTTGGTGTGATAAATTATCAGCCCTGCTTTCTAATGTGTCACAGTTAACTGAAATTAACCCTTATGCCCTCCTCAAATTTACCCTCTGGTGGCCCTTGTGGCCAAAAAAGGCCACGCACACTAAAACTGCTTTAAATATGGGATATGTGCCATCACAGTCTCCATGTCAAGTGATAAGGATTTAATGGCTGCTATAACAACTTTGAGCAAACTAAGTTAACTTATTTTTTTCTATATAAAGAATAAATAGGTGGTTATTGACCCCTAAAGCCTCAAAATCCTCAATAAAACATTTCTCTAAAACATTAAATAGTCATGAGTAAAAGGCCAGAATAATCTTCACACAGCTCCTTCCTGAGATTGTTTCGTTACACATATTTGAATCATGTAGAAGGAATCTGTTTCTATTTCAAGGATTTTTTTTTTTAGCATCCAGCGGTGGAGCAGCACATCGAAGCTCTTTGCTCCTGAGTTCAACAACAAACCAGTTCAAGGACTTTCAGCCTGTGAATCTCTGTGATCCCCAGCTTTTAAAGTTTTCAAGCTATATCATGTGAATATGAGTTGAACATTTTGTTATATTTTTACTTTAAAAAATGTGGAGACAGGCATATATTTTTTGTAAACAAATATGACATATGACGTACACTACTGGTCAAAAGTTTTAGAACACACCAACTTTTCCAGAATTTAATTGAAAATGATGCAGTTTAATGTCTCAGTGTACTCTGAAATTAATGCACATTTGCAACATTTAGAATTCTTTATTGAGCATGATAGTGGTTTGAAAGTAAAAAAAAAGATTCAAAATCACATTTTATGTTGGACTAAAGGACTAAAAAAAGACACAAAATGACCAAAAAAAGACACAAAATGACAAAAAAAGACACCAAAAGACACAAAATGACTTAAAAAAGACACAAAAAGACCAAAAAAAGACACAAAATGACTTACAAAGACATGAAAAGAATTCAAAAATGGACAAAATAGCCCAAGACTCCATAGAGTTAAGTTGTTAACCCATTTCTTGTTCCCTGAAAAAGGCCTACTTGTATAATTCTGAAATGTACATTATTTTTCAGTTTTGGTTAAGCTTACCTTTTTTATTTACCTCTGGCAGTTCACCACTTACCTTTGTACCCTTTCAAGCTGTTCATTTGACTTGAACTGCTTGAATTTCAATAAAAAACTGGAAAAATTGGGGTGTTCTAAAACTTTTGACCGGTAGTGTATATTTTATGCAAATCTAGAGACCACAAGAGGCGTCCGAACATAAGGAATGATTATCTCGGAGCTGTTCCTAGTGAAGGGAAACAACTATAACACACATGTAGAATAAAAAGTGCAGAAAAAAGGAATGAAGACAAACTTTATAAGCTTTAAATAAATGTTGCTTAAATGCAAAGTCTGGCTGAACTAAAGATACACAAAAACACTATTTGAACGTGAAATCAGAGTCAGTCCAAAGTTTTTAATTGTTTTTACTCTGCAGCACATTTTCTTTAGTTAAAAAGTAACTAAAGTAAAATTTAGACCAGTGTTCTAACTCTAACTCCTCTAACTCTCGTGGTAAAAACAAGAACACTGCCGATTATCTCCTGAAATCTCCTGAAACTTTATTTTTCAGTGAAAGAATACAAGCTATCAGAGATGGTCCTCACAACTGTAGTAACACTGACGTGTGTGTGCGTGTGTGTGTTCTTGTACTTCCTACATAGTGAGGACCGGAAGACGTTTTTAACCAACAGAGTGAGGTCATTTTTGCAAAGTGAGGACATTTTGGCCAGTCCTCTCAAAAATGAGAGTTTAAAATGAACTGAAACTGTATTGTGTGGTTACAAAACTAACTAAAACTTACTAAAATTATAGTGAAAATGTCCTTCGTTTTCATCTTTGTCAACTTTTTGAAGATCCATAAGACAAAGGAAATAAAGGCAAAATTTACTGTGACCTTTTTTAATCTCCCACCCAACAAATACCCCATTACAAAAAACTAAAACTAAACTAAAACTAATCATTTCAAAAAAATAAATACTAAACTAAAACTAGCAAACCCACTCAGCAAACTAACTGAATTTGAAAACAAAAATTCACAACAAAATGAAAACTTTTAACCTAGCAAGGGAATTTACTATTACAATGAGGGCCCTCACAAAGATAGAAGTACAAGAATGTGTGTGTGTGTGTGTGCGTATGTGTGTGTGTGTGTGTGTGTGTGTGTGTGTGTGTGTGTGTGTGTGTTCTTGTACTTCCTACATAGTGAGGACCAGAACACGTTTTTAACCAACAATGTGAGGATATTTTTGCAAAGTGTGGACATTTCGGCTGGTCCTCACTTCTTTAAAGGCTTTCAGACTTTGTTTTAAGGGTTAAAGGTTACATGATAATGATAATTAACTGAAACTGTATTGTGTGGTTACAAAACTAACTAAAATTATAGTGAAAATGTCCTTCATTTCGTCTTTGTCAACGTTTTTTCATACATAATGAAGATCGATAAGGCAAAGGAAATTAAGGCAAAATTTACTGTGACCTCTTTTAATCTCCCACCCAACAAATACCCCATTACAGAAAGTAAAACTAACACTAAAACTAATAAAAACTAAACTAAAACTAAAGCATTTAAAAAAAAAAAAAAAAAACTAAACTAAAACTAGCAAACTCACTTTAAAAACTCACAACAAAATTCAAACTAAAACTAATGAAAAATTCAAAACTATTATAACCTTGCAAGGGAATTCACTGTTCCAATGAGGGCCCTCACAAAGATAGAAGTACAAGAAGAATGTGTGTGTGTGTGTGTGTGTGTGTGTGTGTGTGTGTATTTCAGTGAAGCTTACCTCTGTGTCAGCACGCCGCTCAGTTCCCCAAACTCATTCCCAACCAGTTGTACCATCGCTGTTCACACCCACTTACCCAGCATGCATTGTGCACACAGACCTGGTGTCGAAGGTTGTCTGTGTGTGAATCAGTAACAGAGTGCAGCTTCCCTTCAGTCAACAACATGTTATCCAGTGTTTGATCATGATGAAGCTCCACTGATTTAATTAAAACACAGACAGTGCATATAATATTTTATTGTCAGTGTTTTGATTAAGTCAGTAGAGCAGTATCATCTTATCATCATAACCTTTAGACACTCCATTTAACCTGTACAGAGATTCATATTCATATGATTTAACTTTTGATTGTAGCATAATAGTAACTATTTTCAATTTTACTGTTTTTGTCTTTATTCTCACTGTAAAAAAATGTTTGTAGAAATTACGGTAAAACACTACCGTAAATTACCGTAAATCAAGGTTCAAACTTTTAAACTGTAGAAAACAAAGTTTTTTAAAAACTGCTAAATTAAAGGACAAGTAGCAAAATGTCACAAGGACATAATTACTCTTAAAATAAAAGGACCACTCAGTCTAAATTATAGTTTTTGCTGATGTTTACATTTAAAATTACAGTAGAAAACCCACTCACTGTCATTTTTACAGTGAAGTTATATTCATATTCAAGTTTAATCAAATTTGGTCTCTGAAGGAGCTGTCTAAAGGTGATTTTTTTCTTAAAGTGTGATCAAACTATTCCTGATTTAAAACAGCCACAAGGAAGCAGCTAGTTCATCATTGCTGGAGTCCTGACTGGATCTGAGCTAAAGGAGGTTCTGGAGAACCTGCATGATTTCATCTGATTATTTCAGAACTAGCACCATGGCAGGAATGACTTAAAATAGCCAATATTCTTGCTGATGGTCTCATTTGGTCATATAGAGACATCAGTCTTAAAGTGACATTGTTTAACTAGAAAATTTCCTCTGGGGAAATTTTGAAAGGGCCACGGGGGCTACTGCCAGTGTGTGTACACTATGATGAGACTCTTCAGAGATTTCAAACTATGCCCTTTAACCTCAAACCTGTGTGTGTGTGTGTGTGTGTGTGTGTGTGTGTGTATGTAATTAAAATCGCATGAAGTTACCTGTGTGTGTGTGCGCGCATGTGTGTTTGAAGCATGTGTATGCATGTGTGAGGAGTGTGAGCGCTTACGCGCATGTGTGTGTGTGTATCTGTAACTGTAATCACATCAAAGATCAAAGGCAATCAGATCAAAGCATCTTTTGCACTAATAATTCCTTCATAGAACCATAGACTGTATATAAATAATATAATAGAACTCATTCCTGTGGTGCCCTATTGCAACATGATTTCCAAAACTGGAGGAATGATACATTTTGCCCAATTTTTCAAATTTTCATTGTCATCTTCACCAAACAAAGTAAAATATCATTTAGGCCGGGACATTTCCGCAGCATCACAAAACTAAATTAAGAATGGTATTTTGTCACAAATATTGCACTTAAGAGAATACATATAACATATTAAGACTGAACCACTATCATCTATTGAGCAAAAGAACAAAAAACTTTCTGTACTAAATTTCACCGTATTAACATACTAAGTTAAATTACTCCACACAACAAAAAAAAATCATGTCAGACACATAAAGCTCCAAACACATTTTTTTATGAAAAATACTACACTCACACTCAAATAGATTACATTTAACACTAAGGACAAACACCAAAGCACCAACAGCAGAAACTACAGTGAAGCTAAGTGAAGCGTTTCCAAAATGACTCTGTACCTGCAGTTACAGGGTTTTCTTATTAAAACATTTTTAGTAACATTTTTTTTAAAGTCTGAAATGTTTAAGTATAAAGAGCCACTAATGTACACGTAAATATTTTCAAGTGTCTGTTGTTTTTTTTTTAAACCAACAAGTATTTTACATGAAGGCTTTAAATATTTTTACAGTCAGTCCATATCATCAGCTCTGTAAAAATCTTTAACTTAACAACAGTTTGGTGTTTTTCTCTTCATAAAACCAGTAACAGAAAATCTGATGAAACAAACATAATGTTTTAAAATGTAAAGTGAAATATGACTGAGGCGGCAAGACTAAAAATCACATTTGCAGTGGTGGAAGAAGTATTCAGATCCTTTACTTAAGTAAAAGTACTAATACCACACTATGAAATTACTCCACTACAAGTAAAAGTCCTGCATTCAAAACTTACTGAAGTAAAAGTACAAAAGTATCAGCATCAAATTGTATTTAAAGTATAAAAAGTAAAAGTACTCATTATGCAGAATGAACCCACTCAGATTGTTTTATATATCCTAAATATATTATTTGATTATTACTATTATTGAAGCATTTATGTAAGTAACATTTTACGGTAACACTTTGCAATAACCATCATTTAAAAATGGTAAACAGATAGTTTATTAATGTTTAATCATCATTTATAAACTGTATATAGGCCATTTAGAATGGTAAATACATAATTTATTAATGTTTAACTATCTAAGTCATTGATAAATGGCAAATAGATGGTATATTAATGTTAGTTTATATGTACTTTACATTAACAAACAATTAAATTATAATTAATAGTTAATTGATAGTTTTAGTTGCACTCATTATAACATTTTTAACATCATATTAAGCATGTTAATGATTTTGAAATGATTCATATAGCTTCAAGAAATTGTTTTAAAACATTTAAAGACTAAATATGTATAGCACTTTGTAAATGGTTAATAATTGGTTTATAAACCATCTATAAACATCACATAGTTGGTTATTGTAAAGTGCTACCCATTTTACTGTTGTCAAAGTAAGGGTTCATTTTGACTATTTAATACACTGTTATTTGGTTTAATCTATAAATAAAATGTCTATTTTTTTTAAAAGTTGAATTGATTTTTTCATGTTAAATATTGACCTGAAAGGTAACTAGAGCTGTCAGCTAAATGTAGCTGAGTAAAAAGTACAATATTTGCCTCTAAAATATAGTGAAGTAGAAGTATATAAATGGAAATACTCAAGTAAAGTACCTAAAAATTGCACTTAAGTAAATGTTAGTTACATTCCACCACTGCCCACGTGTCCTCTGGGGGATATTCATATCAAATTTATGGCCAAAAGTCGAGATAACACAAACAATGTATGTGTTAGATCAGGGGTGTCAAACTCTGGCCCACGGGCCAAATTTGGCCCGCAGTGTAATTTTATTTGGCCCGCGAGGCAATACCAAATAAATATCTTATTATTGTACTATAAAAGCTGACCCGCCGGTATTATACGGCGCATTTACCGCTAATACTACAAATCCCACAATGCCCTGCTGTTGTTTTGGCGCGTCAATCAGGACAGGACCCAGAAACGCTCCTCTGTGACAGTCGTCATAGCAACCTCAAGCTAGAGCTGTCTCCGAGCTACACCTTCCCAAAAATGGAGAAAAGAAAGGCAGAATTTATTAACCTGTTGAAAAAGTTTATTTTGATATTTAAATCAGAAGGATGCAAATAGAAAAGAGGCGTACGATTTTTATTTAATAAATTAATGACACTGATGTGTTTTTTATTTGAAATTTGATTTTGCATGTCTGCACTATTTAGTTATATATTGTATGTTTATAAGCGTTGCTGGTTCCATATTTAATGTTAAAGCAAAACATGTTTGGTATACACTACCGGTCCAAAGTTTAGAACACCCCAATTTTTCCAGTTTTTTATTGAAATTCAAGCAGTTCAAGTCAAATGAACAGCTTGAAAGGGTACAAAGGTAAGTGGTGAACTGCCAGAGGTAAATAAAAAAAGGTAAGCTTAACCAAAACTGAAAGATAATGTACATTTCAGAATTATACAAGTAGGCCTTTTTTTCAGGGAACAAGAAATGGGTTAACAACTTAACTCTATGGAGTCTTGGGCTATTTTGTCCATTTTTGAATTCTTTTCATGTCTTTATAAGTCATTGTGTGACTTTTTGTGTCATTTTGTGTCTTTTTTTGGTCATTTTGTGTCTTTATGTGTCTTTTTTTTGTCATTTTGTGTCTTTTTTTGGTCATTTTGTGTCTTTTTTTAGTCATTTTGTGTCTTTAGGTGTCTTTTTTGTAATTTTGTGTCTTTTTTTTGGTCATTTTGTGTCTTTTTTTAGTCCTTTAGTCCAACATAAAATGTGATTTTGAATCTTTTTTTTTACTTTCAAAACACTATCATGCTCAATAAAGAATTTTAAATGTTGCAAATGTGCATTAATTTCATAGTACACTGAGACATTAAACTGCATCATTTTCAATTAAATTCTGGAAAAGTTGGTGTGTTCTAAAACTTTTGACCAGTAGAGTATATTAAAAGGTTTATTTGTTCAATGTTGGCCCGCAATTTTATTCAAGTTTTAAATTTTGGCCCATTGTGTATTTGAGTCTGACACCCCTGTGTTAGATGGACGTGTAGAGGAAAACTGAATGGCCTTGTTTCCACCAAAGTGTGCCATTGTATGAATGTGTTAATAAGTGACAACAAGTGAATATCCAGTTAATGCTAACCCAAACACTCTTCTGTAGGGTTAGTTACACTTTTGCATTGAATGGTTCTCCAGAGGAAAGCTACACAGTACTGGTTTTCATGTTGAAAAGGTGCCAAATATTTGGATATTGTAAACCAGGATGAGGCTGAATCACAGGGCCTCAGTTTTATTTCCAACTCTGATCTCTTAGCAGTGTTACTTCTCCCGTCTTCTCATTTATAATCACTACATCGATTTTTTATTCAGCGTTAAATCTTCATTTCAGGAAATTATCAATCACTTTATCACTGAGTTTCTGAGTGTAAGTCATAAAAACGTGCTCCCTGAGCCTTCACTCGGCACCATAACGCTGTCCTGAACACATCTGGTTACACATGCTTATAAAACACCTGATGACAATAAACCGCAAGCTGCTGCCACACTGATTTTATTAACCCTTTGATGCACAACATATGGACAACCCTTCTAATACACAACATGGGTCAAAAATGACTCGTTCATCCAAAGTTGATTTAAAATTAAATGACTAATACTATAATAATAGTAATTTGTTTCAAATATTTACTTTCCACACTCATATATTTACTATATTTAACATGTTTATGTATCATTTTGTCACACATACAGTGCATAAGGAAGGTATTCACAGCGCTTCATTTTTTCGACATTTTGTTTTGTTTCAGCCTTATTCTAAAATTGATTAAATTCATTTTTCCTTTCACACAATAACCCCATAATGAAGTTTTTGACCCATATTGTGCATGAGAAGCGTAGTGATACAGAAAGGGTTTTTATTCAAAAAGTAAGAAATGAAAACAGAAAATTAGGATGTTTGATGATCAATAACAAGTTGATTTAGGAAAAACCTGGAATATTAAATGATGAAATTAATTTATTGCAAAGATATAGAAAAATAAAAACTCAGTCGGGTCACTTTAGACCCATGTTGTGCATCAAAGGGTTAACACTGATCAGAGTGGACCAAGGTTAGGCCAATAAATGAGCTCAATATCACATCTTTTACCACAGAGAATTTAGGTTTTTTTCAATCTGGGTACAGAATTATTTATAATATTGTAGGAATTAAAGAAAATGGTTAGGAAGAACTACAAATCTACACTATTGCAGTATTAATTCTAATAAAAATAATCAAAACAAAATAAATAAATAGCCTACTGTTTTGTAGTATTTGTATGTAGAAAGGATCAAGTCTCTGCAAACACATGTTTTATAGCGTTCTGAATGGCGGCCTTAAATAAAGAAAATCATCTTAAAGCTGTTATGGTTTGGTGCTTAATAAAACCCCAGACGTTTAGGACCAGAGTCAGTGATTTACCAGGAACACATGGGGGAATTTGTCATCATTGTGGACTGGAAACCAGAGCTGGTGCAGCAGAAAATTAAAGTGACAGTGACGGTCAGAAGAGACAGATTAATGTGTGGAGAAGAGTTCATGTTGCCAACGCCTGCATGGAGTTTCTTCCATCCAAAGCTGTTACCGATGGCTGCTTCTGTCCTGGAAACACAACAGGAGAAAAGTCTGAAACAAGATGTCTACAGAATCTATCGATCTCAAACAAACAGAGATATTAACCCTCTATGGTACGCATTATAATGCCAGTTAGGAAAAAAATGTTTGGAGTGTTTTTTTGTCTTAAAATAGACTAAATAAACATAATATGAAGAAATTTTATAATTTAAAGTTTTTGGGGTTTGTTGTCCGTAGGCAACATTGTACCGTAACGGTGCACAAGTGAAAAAGAGAGTTTTTAAAATTAATTTAAACATAATTTATTTAATAAACACGTGTAAAAGATCCAGTAGCTTCAACAGGGTACACTGTAAAAAATGTTTGTAGAAATAACAGTAAAACACTGTCAAATACATTAGAAATAGGGCGTAAAAATGAAAAATTGTATATCACCATTTTAGACTCTTTTAAAAACTTTTACTTTTTTCTGACATAAACTGGAAGAAACACACAGTTTTGCTGTAAAATATAACATTTTCATGCAAAATTTATGGAGAAATACCATGATGTGTGAATGAATTACACAATTACCCCAAAAATATATATTCAGTCTAAATTACAGCTTTTGCTGATATTTACATTTAAATTTAGAATAGATTTAAATTTACATTTAAATTTAGAATAGAAAATCCACTCACTGTACTGTTTTACGGTGAAGTTCTGGCAACCACAGCTGCTGGTATTTTTCCGTAAATTAAACAGATTATTTTTCACAGTGTACAATACATAACATTTTAAATTTAAAAACATTATAAAAGGAACTTTTAAAACAGGTTTCTTGTCTTAATGTTTCCTGTAGGCCTTGAACCAACGACCCATTGAAATGAACAGTCTAAGTGTATGAAACTATCCAAACTGAAGCTTTACTCAACTATCAGAAGAAATATATTTTTTCAAATGGAAAAGGGCCAGGAAATTATGTTTTGGGTGATTTTTTGTGGCGCAAAATGGCAAAGCTGTTTCCTTTGGAAAAATCTGCAAAATCGGTCTGGTTCCCTATACTCTTCCCTCTTTTTTAAAGTACTGCATCACTCAAAAACATGCATTGTAGAAATTTGACAGGCCAAAAATAGGTATGTTGCCTGAGGGCAACACCGTACCATAGAGGGTTAAATATTAAATATTATAATATTAATATTAATATTAATATAATATTAATATTAAGTCATCACTTTCTACTGGTCCAAATCCTCACAAGAGCACAAAATGTGGAGCTAAATGCTAACATCAGTATGTTAATGCCCTCTAAATAAAATAATTTTATTTTACGATTATGTTCTTTAACATGTTAGCGTGCCAACATGTCGTCCAAAACAAAGTGCAGCTGAGTTCTGCAGATATTTGTTCATAAATGGAAATATTTGACACATTGAAAAATGCAACATGATCTCACAGGAATCCGTGGAATAGCCACGGATTCGCTAAACTCAAAATCCGTGGAATAGCCACGGAATCACTCAAATTTCCGTGAAACTAACACGGATTTCGCTACAATGCAAGTTAATGACAGTCATATCCCGTGGCTATTCCAACATACAAAGTGATTATGTACATTCACTGAGTGAATATTTAGAAAATAAAACATATATTTCTCGCTAGAAATGTGATCAAAATCCATTTTTATGCAGAAACTAAGTCAAAATATTGATTTTTTCACTAAAAATGAGAGAACTGTCCGCCATGTTTTTTGTTCTGACCGCCGGAACCTTGAAAGTCACGTGACTTGGAACAAACCAATAGGAACAAATATCCATGGAATAGCCACGGGATATGACTGTCATTAACTTGCATTGTAGCGAAATCCGTGTCAGTTTCACAGAAATTTGAGTGATTCCGTGGCTATTCCACGGATTCCTGTGAGACCAGGTTCCATTGAAACATGTCCAATTTCTGCACAGAATGACCTTCTTAGAACAGAATCAGTCTAAAACAAAGGCTGGGTTGCCCACCGAATCTTTAAAACTTAAATTAACCTTTTAATATTCTGCATGGCTTTTTGTACATTTTGAATCACTATATTTTATTGAAAAATGTGTTGAATTTAATTTAATCTGATAAAGCCATCTCAGGTGTTATGTGGTTAAAAAAAATTGCAAATAAAATTTACTACATTTTGCTTTTGTCTTTTCAGTTCATTTCCTTATCGGAAGAAAGTAATTAAATCATTTTCTGAAAATGCAGGGCATTGAGGCTAAGCCAATGTAATTAAAATGGTTACTAAAAATAAACACCTGATAATTTACTGTCAATATGTTACATTTAACCCTCTATGGTACGGTGTTGCCCTCAGGCAACATACCCATTTTTGGCCTGTCAAATTTCTACAATGCATGTTTTTGAGTGATGCAGTACTTTAAAAAAAGAGGGAAAAGAATAGGGAACCAATAGCAATGCTTTAATTTGTCACATGACCTCCAGGAGGCCATATTGAAACCCTATTTTTGCAGACTTTTCCAAAGGAAACAGCTTTGCCATTTTGCGCCACAAAAAAAAATCACTCAAAACAAAATTTTCTGGCCCTTTACCATCTGGTAAAAAATATATTCCTACTGATAGGTGAGTAAACCTTCATTTCTGATAGTTTCATACACTTAGACTGTTGAAGACATTCATTTCAATGGGTCGTAGGTTCAATGGTTCAATGTTTCCTTCAGGCAACATTCAGACAAGAAACCGGTTTAAAAAGTTCCTTTTATAATGTTTTTAAATTTAAAATGTTATGTTTTGTACCCTTTTTTTTCCCTAACTGGCATCATAATGCGTACCATAGAGGGTTAAGGTAATTTATGATATATGCTGAAATAATTGAATAATTAGTAAGTATGGGTTTTTCCTGTCTCAAAACACCAAACTATTTAACTGGCCTTGCAGTGACGCTAAGATAATACATTTACGATCTTTATGAAGAAACAAAACTAAAAAAAGTCTGTGGAGTCTGATAAAAATGCTAATTCTAGGAAATTTTTAAAAAGGCAAAAACAAAAAAAACTTTTATTTTTTAATCAAGGACAATAAAGGGTTAATATGCAATGGTATCAACACGGTAAAAAGGAGTAATATCTAATTGAAAAGAATACAGTATCAGTCGGGCTCCAGGTTCTGGTCTTTTATTATTATATATATATGATATTATTATTTAACGAGTGTCTCAGTGTGAAAGTTCAGACCTGAGCTGCAGCATCACAGATCATCCTCCGGATCAGACTGATGCTGCTTTATCTGCAGGAGGACGACAAGAGGAAGCAGCTCTTTAATGAGACACACTGCAGCTCGCCCTCATTTACTCAGCCTTCCCCTTTCTCTCTGATAATTATCATCATCATCATCATCATCATCATCATCATCATCATCCTCCTCGTTGCAGTGTTATCTTTACTGAGTGTAGTACACACACATTGTTGAGCACACATATATTTTAATTCATCTATACCGACAGTCTACGATTTCCTGTTCTTAATCCCACAATTTGTTGCACACAAACACGCACACACACACACGCACACACACGCACACACACACACACACACACACACACACACACAAATGGTAATTACTAACAGTTTTCTCTTTCACACACACGCACAGACACACACACACACACACACACACACACACACACACACAGACGCACACACACACACACACACACACACACAAACAGTAATTACTAACACAGTTTTCCCTTTCACACACACACACAAATGGAAATTACTAACCAAAGTTTTCTCTTTCACACACACACACACACGCATGCACGCACGCACACGCACACGCACACACACACACACACACAGACACACACACATACACACACACACACACACACACACACAAATGGTGATTACTAACAGTTTTCTCTTTCACACACGCACGCACGCACACACACACACACACACACACACACACACAAATGGTAACTACTAACCAGAGTTTTCTCTTTCACACACACACACACGCACGCACGCACACACACACACACACACACTTAGTTTCTTCCTGTCGGAGGAACAATGCAGCAGATTATAGGCCGGTCTGTTCTCTGCCTCCGCTTGACTTAATCAGGCGGCTTCGCTCCGTCAGGCAGGCAGGTAAGCCTGCAGGCTAATTCCATATCATTATGTTTCCCTGTAAAGAAACGGAAACACTGAGAGCACCGCGGCTGATCTGCTTCACACTAGTAAGGTGCTGAATGAAAAGACCTGCAAGGTGACAGTAAACACCACAGATTATGGAAATTATCTTTGGGTCACCCCGTGCAGTGTGAAAAAATTAGACTTTTACTGATGACAGACAGGTAAAGACAGGTGATGGGACAGACAGGCAGGTCAGTAGTCCATCCTATAAATTTGGATTAAAATTAAAATTAAAAACCACAATAAGACTCCTTTGGACTATTTTTCTTTTACACATTTCTAATTCTTATATACAGGAACATAATACATATACAAACTATATATACTTTCTGTTTTTTAACAACAGTTAGTCAATCAGGTCTATTTTTTATTTATGTTTCTGTTCTTCCTTGGGCTAAACCCATGACTTTAACTGAAAAAAATATATATATTTTGCCATTTTTTCCAAAACCCTGTGTCTATAAAGTTAGGACAGTGTCTATCACATTAATAATAATAGAGATGAAGTGATAATATGCTAATCCTTCATTACATAGATTCAACTAAAACCTGGACGAAGCAATACATTATGCCCAAAATGATAAACTTTTGCTTTTGTAAATATACACTGAATTCTGAATTTGATGGATTCTGTTTTTATTTACATTTTAAATTATCATCCACAGTTTTTGCAATTGGGGTTGCAGCAATTCTGCTATTTACGGTTTTATATCATTATTATATCTTTAGTTTTGGATATATTTGAATATTTAAAGCTTTTCAATGTTTTACTATTTTTGACACTTTATAGACCAAATAACAGACCCACAGCAGTTGCAGCCTTCTGCTGAGCCAGAAGTAGTTGTTACTAATAGATTATCCACAGGATGGCAGTATTGCATTATCTTCTATAGTGGAGCTCAGTGCAGAGGGCCAGTGGGTGTGTGTGTGTAATTTGGGTGGTTGGACGGAAGTATGTTTAAGTATATTTACCATGTGGGGTCAGTGGTAGTATATTTACCATGTGGGGGTAGTGGTAGTATATATTTACCATGTGGGGGTATTGGTAGTATATATTTACCATGTGGGGGAGGTGGTAGTATATATTTACTATGTGGGGGTATCGGTAATATATATTTACCATGTGGGGGTAGTGGTAGTATATATTTACCATGTGGGGGTAGTGGTAGTATATATTTACCATGCGAGGGTAGTGGTAGTATATATTTACCATGTGGGGTCAGTGGTAGTATATTTACCATGTGGGGTAGCTGTGGTATATATTTACAATATAGGGGTATTAGTGGTACAAATTTACCATGTGAGGGTAGTGGTAGTATATATTTACTATGTAGGGGTAGTGGTAGTATATATTTACCATGTGGGGGTATTGGTAGTATATATTTACCATGTGGGGGTAGTGGTAGTATACATTTACCTTGTGGGGGTAGTGGTAGTATATATTTACAATATAGGGTTAGTGGTAGTATATATTTTCAAAATAAAGGGGTATTAGTGGTACAAATTCACCATGTGGGGATAGTGGTAGTATATATTTACCATGTGGGGGAAGTGGTAGTATATATTTACCATGTGAGTGTAGTAGTGGCATATATTTACAATATTGGGGTGGTGGTGTAAATTTAACGTAGGGGGGTAATAATGATATACTGTGTGAGGGCATCTATGGGGGTAACAGTGGTATATATTTACAATATCGGCAGTAGTAGTGGTATAAATTTACCGTATTGGGGTAGCTATGGTATATAATAGCTGTATGGGGGTAGCTGTGGTATATATTTACCAGATGGGGGTAGTGGTGGTATATGTTTACCGTATGGGGGTAGTGGTGGTATATGTTTACCAGATGGGGGTAGTGGTGGTATATGTTTACCGTATGGGGGTAGTGGTGGTATATATTTACCAGATGGGGGTAGTGGTGGTATATGTTTACCGTATGGGGGTAGTGGTGGTATATGTTTACCGTATGGGGGTAGTGGTGGTATATGTTTACCGTATGGGGGTAGCTGTGGGGGTAGTACTGCTGGTAGTGCAGCGGCTCATCCTCACTGGCCTCTCCTGGTTCAGGACTTTCTCTCTCCAGACTGCTGACTGAACCTCGGTGAGGTGAGTCCGACACACTGGGCTCCCTGTCAGGACACTCTGATATACACACACACACACACACACACACACACAAACACACACATCCGTATTACTAGAGTTGTGAGGACCATAACTGGTGGTATTGATTCTTTGACTGAAATAGAAAAAACTGTGTTTTTTCTGTTTTCGTCAAGGAAAACCACCTCCTACAAATCTGGAGACTACTTTAATGTGTATATGTATCTGTTAATGTAGCAGGTTTTTGGCTTGCATGCATATATTCAACTTTCCAGTAAACTGTCTTGCTGAGTAAGAGAAGTTTTCAAATGTTAATATCCAACATTTTTTTTTAAATCCTCCAAAAGAAATGAGGCCTGTCAACATGTCATTTTGGATAATTTCCTCATCTTTTTATCCTTGCAAGTGAATTTTCTTCTTCCAAGGTAGAGAAATACAGCCAACACACACACACACACACACACACACACACACACGGAATCAGTCGACAACAAGATAACTCCTGAGCGCTGAAGGGGAGCTTATGAAAGGTTATGAGGCCGGTGTTTATCGCTGTTTACCTCCCTGTCATAATCCACGCTCCGCTGGCGGCAGTTTTGTCATTGAACCATTACTCACAGATGCAGTATGATAGCGGATCACATCTGATGGTAAACAAACCTACTCTCCCCCTCTCTCTGCATCACCAGTTCCCCACAGATTATTTGTAAATAAAAAAAACACATCAGTTCAAAGTTCAGGCATTTTCTAGGTGGATTAAACCTGGATCAGACTGATGTGTGAGGCTGATACGGTTCTTTTAATAAAAACTGTGATCTGGAGCAGTTAGTGTCATTCACCTGTCATATGTTGGACCTGATCCACATTGACAAATTAATAAAATGTACAGCCCAAGTGTGGAGTGGTAGCTGGAGAGCAACTCCTGACTCTCACTCTGACATCCCTCAGAACAATAAAGTGCAGTGGTGGAATGTAACTAAGTACATTTAATCAAGTAATGTACTTAAGTACAATTTTACTTATAGAGGGGTCATTTCACAGTGTGGTATTAGTACTTTTACTTAAGTAAGGGATCTGAATACTTTTTCCACCACTGGTAAAGTGTATGTAGGTCCTGTTCACGTTTGTGTGAAAAGAGTAAAAAAAAATGAATTTCCCCTCAAGAGATTTGCCTTAAACTGTGCGTTATTTTTCTTCTTCTATATACAGTACACAGGTAGTTATAAACACAAACTTTTTGTTTATTATATGAACATTTACATTCTTATTCTCAGGTGTTTCGGAGGTTGTGGTTGTGTTGTGGAATTGTTTTCAGTGTCAGACAGAATAACAGTAGTGAGGGACAGAAAGCTGTCCAGCTGTTCGGTGTCTCTACCTGAGCATTCCTTCCTTTGTCTGTCCATCTTGTCCACGCAGTCCAACAGGCCGTCAATCTGAACCTTGATCACTGTCAGCTCCCTTTTTATGGCAAGTAGCTCTGCCATTTTCACTGCAGAGAAGCACACAAAGTGGAGAGTATGAATACAATGAGTGTTACACTATGTGGACAACCATATATTCCTCTTACTTTCCATCATAACTTTTTGTGTTTGACTCTTTCCTGTTTCAAAACAACTTTATGGAGTTGGCTTTGTGCAGCTCCATAAAGAAATGTTTTCACTGGTTTGATGTGGAAGAATTTGTCTGGTCTGCACAGATCCTGACCTCAACCCCATGGTCTGCTCCCCGTATCGGAAACAAGATGGCGACGAGTGTAACGCTGAACTCGATGCTTCCAACGGGCCACAAACCAATGGGTGACGTCACGGTGACTACGTACATTATTTATATACAGTCTATGGTCTGGATAAGAGTTTGCTTTTACAGCTTTTCACCCCGTGGCCCTGCAGCCATCGAGCCTGTAGTCCTGCACCATCACAGAACTGCACTCCCACCTCGTTCCACTGCAGGAGCCTTGGCCCTCACTGCGCTCTGTAATGGAGCCACCAGCTCACCAAACGACCCTGAAAACTACTTCACTCCTGAAAGCTTTTCGACCTCGGGAGCTTGCAAAGGCAATCTAATTTCCTTGTGATGGGGCGAAGTAAAAACTATTAAGGCTTGTAATAAACTAGTATAAACAATTCTTATTTGCCATGCACTATTAACTCAGTCTAATTGCGAGCGCTGATAGGCTCGGCTGGGTTATAGCAGGAAGGAGAGCCCCGCGGTACAGAAGCTTTTAATGAAGGGACCATCTGGCGCCCCCCCACTCGCCTTCTCTGCAGCACCCTGGGGCCCTACCACCGAGACGAGCCATCACACAGAGGGGAGACATCATGAGCAGGGTTTAGGAGAGGAAAGATCCTCTGAGTGCTTCAGGTTTCCATAAAAGCTCGTGTTGGCTGCAGATTTAACAATCTCAGAAAAGAAAAATACTAAAGACACAAATGTGAACACTGAGGTCGAGGCTTTTGTGTGGGTTTGAAATTTTAAAAGCCTTTAATTGGAGAGGGTCGAGGCATTGTACACCCTGTGTATCGACCTGCCGTCAGCAGGGTGTTGGTGTCTCTGCCCTCTTTGGTTAAAAGCTCTTTAACATTCACACCCACACACTGTAGTCATAATATTTCTTTTCATCCTTTACAGTCTGCGCCGACGCGGTCACAACCTCGGTCAAAATGATTTTTTACGTATTCATTTGGTTCAATGATCATGTTGCTCTCTGTGGACAGATAACACTGCATGACTCATAAATACTTCAGACAAACAAAAACAAAAATCTGAATCAAATCAAGACCGTCCTTGGAAAGTCGGCAGTCTGCACACTGGAAGAAACATGCAGTTACAAAGATGCTGTCATGAAAAGAAGAATGGACTTGACATATTTTCATAGTTGGCAAGAAGCGACAAAATCATGGCTTTTTCTTTTGTGTGTGTGATGCCTTTCAAAAAGGGACCAAAAGAATCCTCAATGAAGTCGAAAAGGGTTAAAAAAAACAGTAACTTGTATTTTAGATATTGAATTTTCTGGCTTGTTCCCAAAAGTAAGTACTTTTATGGGGTTTTAATTTAAATTATCATCTTATTTCACACATTTTCTGTCCATTTCTCATCACTGAGTAGGTGTTGGACTGGAGTGTTCCCACAGAATCAAAGAAAATCCATGTGTTACTTAATGATGTGATCAGCAGAAGTAGGTGCACTTTCTTTGGAAATTACCATTTTAGTTACAAAGGTTACCATCAAGAGGAAAGAGAGGAGAAACACTGGAGTGAAAAGAGTACTTATTTGATGTAGCACGCATTAACAGCAGATTTCTGAAGAATTTGAGGTACACTGTAAAAAATGTCATACATGCATTTTACGGTGAAAAGCTGCTAAACCATGTATTGTAACCAGTATTTTTTTAATACAGTTTTTTTTTTTTTTAAATACATTACTCTACTGTAAAATTCACTGGCACCGTGTTTTAGCAAAAATATACTGTATATACTGTATACTGTATATATATATATATATATATATATATATATATATATATATATATACAAGCCATCATTGTTTGCATTTATTTTGTAAAAATAATTTTTCTCACTGTTAAATGTACTAAACACCATATCTCTAACAAAAATAGAAATAAATAAATATAGTATAAAAAAGTATAAATATTTAATACTAAAATCTTTAATTTATGCTTTATTTCTAAAGTATTTTCTTGTCACTTATATGGCAAAACAGCAATTCTTTTGATGGAAAAACTTTTTATTTATACAGTAAAAATTTGGAAAAAAATTGCAATCTTAAACGTGAAATCAACAGTGCCAATATCTTTTTACCGTAATATTTAAAAAAGTCCTACCATATTTATTACGGTAAAGTTCTGGCAACCACAGCTGCCGGTTTTTAACCGTAAAAACAACAAGTTGTTTTTTTTACAGTGTACGTTCAAAAGACTTTCTGCTATGCTTGGTTGATTTTATACAGAAATGGTTTCTCTTACATTTGCTGTCGGACGTGGAGGTGTGTGTGTTGTTGCTCCAACTGGAAACTCTGCTGCTCTTGGTCCTCAGAGCTGCTGTAGAAGAGGAAGAGGAGGAGGAGGAGGATGAAGGGCGGGGCCGTTTGATAGGAGTCGGATCCACCGGGACCGAGGAGGGGACACGCTGGTAGTCAAACACCCTGCAGAACACACACACACACACACAAAGCAGACAGAGTCCCATGATGCACTGCTGCCCCGAGGCTCTGCCGTGTTTTCTTGATTGTTTATTACTGTAATGAAGTGGAGGGTAATTAATGTCAGGAACAGATTTAATCTTTGTGTGTAACAAACTGGAGAGAGGTTCAGTTGGTGGGGAATGATTTATAATATACTGGCATAAAAGTTTTACAATAAAACAGTTTAGGAAGAGATAAATAATATAAAAGCTTTGCTACTCAGCTTGCTGAATAAAATGGACATTTTCTTTATTTTTAATTGATGTTTTCTGATTTTACGGCAGAAGTCTGCTGTTATTTTTATTTTTTTTTTCCATTTTCAAGTGATTCCATGAAAAAACACAGTAGCATGCTGTACCTGGGAGGCAGAAAACTGGAGCATGGCAGTGTAAAGCCTGAGGAGGTGCCTGTGAACCAGGGTTATTATAGTTAACAAAAACTAATGAAATAACGAAAACTAGAATTGTAAAAACATTTTCGTTAACTGAAATAAAAATAGTAGAGTTTTTAAAAAAACGATAACTAACCGAAACTGTATTGCGTGGTTACAAAACTAATTAAAACTAAATAAAATTATAGTGAAAATGTCCTTAGTTTTCGTCTTTGTCAACTTTTTTCATTCATAATTCAGTGTTTCTATTTGAACATGCAGGAACACATGGTGAATATGTTTACTGAGACTGGGATGTCTACACTCCAACAAAAATTCAAAACACCCAGAACTGTAAGAGTTAATAATCTTATTGGGGCTGAGATGGATAAAATGGCAAAATTCATTGTGAACTCTTTGAATCTGGCACCCAACACATAGCCCATTACAAAAAAACTAAAACTAACACTAAAACTAATAAAAACTAAACTAAAACTAAGCATTTTCAAAAAATAAAAACTAAACTAAAACTAGAAAACTCACTCTAAAAACTAACTAAAACTAACTGAATTTGAAAATCAAAAATTCACAACGAAATTAAAACTAAAACTAATGAAAAATCCAAAACTATGGCCTTTGGGTCGGCTGTAATTGGATCTCATTCATGTTGCAGCTCTAAGAGTTGCATGTTTTCGTATTAAACTTCCTCCTCCATTAGTTTGATTAGCACGTTCAACCTTTAGCTGGAAGAAAACGAGGCAGCAGTTTGTCTATCTGAACTAAACTCAGCAGTCTTTAGTAATGAGCTGTTTATAGGTACTTTTATTTTGAAACCTTCTCACTCTACTTTTTATTTAGGAATTTAACATTCAACTGTTAAAGACTAGGAAAGTTCACTCAGTATACTCAGTATACACTCAGTGAGAGTCGTCTCGTGAGAAGATTAATACCTGGATAGAATTTCTTTTTTTAGTACTTTTTTAGTTTGCTGAATTACATAAGATGCTCCGACAGATACAAAAAAAATGGTTGGTTGGTGTTTAGAGCCACGTTGCTATTTTTGAATGGAGTTCTGCTAACAGAGACACCAGGTCAGAGATGGACTGTGCAGCAATGTTATTATAGTTAACGAAAACTAACGAAATAACGAAAACTAGAATGGAAAAAACATTTTCGTTAACTGAAATAAAAATAAACACAGGGAGTTTTTTAAAAAAACGATAACTAACTGAAACTGTATTGTGTGGTTACAAAACTAACTAAAATTATAATGAAAATGTCCTTAGTTTTCGTCTTTGTCAACTTTTTTCATACATAAACCTTTTTGGTTGATATGAAATCAATTTCATCTCTCCGGTTTTATGACTTAGTAAATTTATTGGGGCTGAGATGGATCAGACAAAGGAAATAAAGGAAACATTTATTGTGACCTTATTGAATCTGGCACCCAAAAAATACCCCATTACAAAAAAACTAAAACTAAACTAAAACTAAGCATTTTCCAAAAAATAAAACTAATCAAAACTATCAAACTCACTCTAAAAACTAACTAAAACTAACTGAATTTGAAAACAAAAATTCACAACGAAATTAAAACTAAAACTAATGAAAAATCCAAAACTATTATAACCTTGCTGTGAACGGCTCTGTATCAGTGTATAATGCTCCCTATACATCAGACGACTTTGAAAAGATTTGGAAAAACTCCTGCAAGACTATCAGCTCACATCTAAAGACAAGAGTTTAGAGTTTTTAGTCCCAGCCTAGTCTCACACTGAGATTCTACAAAGACAATCTTGCAGGGTCACTATTAACAAGACTACAACTAGATTTCCTTTGAAAAATTTTACCTACCATGCAATTTTTGTGTGTGCAGTGGTTTGTGTTGAAAAAAAAAAACAACAAAAAGAAGAAGAGAAGACGCCACAAAATGCCCCCTCACAAAGGGGGGGGTGGGGGGGGGGGGGGGGGGGGGGGGGGGGATATATTTAAAATTAATAAATCAGTTCAGACCAGCTTTGAATTGGGAACACACATACGATTGTTGGGATGGCAAGAATTGGACCCAATATCTGCCCAATTATCCAGTAATATGTGGCCATACAAGTCCACATTTATTGAACACTTTATTATTTTGGTATCTTACATGAAAAATATAAAATAGTGTCAGCTTTGAACCTTCAGCAGGGGGACTGAGGTGTTTAAACCCAGCGCTTCTGCCTGAAGGACATTCCTCCACTAACCTGCTACCAAGAAGAAATACCCCTTAATTCCTATAAAACTATGAAAATGATCTATAAGGAAATTAATTGAGAATGAAAGCTTTAACATTATAATGAAGCTGCAACTGAAAGTCAGCACAAAGTGAATTTGGTCTTAAACCCTGCAGCAGCTGTTACCTGCTGGAGGTGAGGTGGAACTTTATGAAGGACAGAACGATTTATCTTATAAAAACGGATAACCAGCGCTGATTTATTAAATAATCCCACACTCCCTCCTTTTGTAACTGACGCTGACATCGTGTTTCCTCCCACGGTCTGATAGTGTGTGTTGTGCTGCAGGTGAGATCTGACTGACACCTCCAATTTGATGCAGAGAGCGATAGAGGAGAGCGATAGAGGAGGCGACGAGCAGCCTTTCCTCTCCCTGTCAACCTCTGCTGTCTATCACAGCAGCCATCTACAGCTGCAGGAGGATCCACTGCATGAGGAAACATGAATACACTTCAGCTCTTTCACTGGCACATCAGTAAACATGTACAAACACACACCTGCATGCACGTGCAAACACACACACACATTCTTGTACATCTATCTTTGTGAGGACCCTCATTGTAATAGTAAATTCCCTTGAAAAGTTATAATAGTTTTGGATTTTTCATTAGCTTTAGTTTTATTTTCATTGTGATTTTTTGCTTTCAAATTCAATTCGTTTTAATTCGTTTTTAGAGTCAGTTTGCCAGTTTTAGTTTAGTTTTTATGTTTTTGAAATGCTTTAGTTTTAGTTTAGTTTTTATTAGTTTTAGTTTTTTGTAATGGGGTATTTGTTGGGTGGGAGATTAAAAGAGGTCACAGTAAATTTTGCCTTCATTTCTTTGTTTTATCCATCTTCATAATGTATGAAAAAAGTTGACAATGACGAAAACGAAGGACATTTTTACTATAATTTTAGTTAGTTTTAGTTATTTTTGTAACCACACAATACGGTTTCAGTTAATTTTTCAAACTGTCATTTTTGAGAGGACCGGCCAAAATGTCCTCACTTTGTAAAAATGTCCCCACTCTGTTGGTTAAAAATGTGTTCTGGTCCTCACTATGTGGGAAGTACAAGAACACACACACACACACACACACAATTCATTTGAAAAGCTGCTTCAGTGTCGTGAAAACATTTACACTTCAAAGGCCTGAGGAAAGTGATATCATACGTGCCACAAACATGTAATAATGTTCAGGGGATTTACAGCCAACATGAGTCGCTGCAGATGTATCGTCCGTGTTCCTGAAGGTTTAGGAAACAAGATTTTTTATTTATTTTTACTGTGGTTACCAGATTATCTTGTTTTTTTAAAAATCTGTTTATTGTTATTTTCAAAATAATGTACACAGCACATTGTGGCATGGCATGAGTATGAAATGCATGACCCCCCTCCCCCCCCACACGCACACACAAAAAAAAAAAAAAAAAACACAAAAAATGCACAAAAAAACAAAGAAAAAACAAAAAAACACAAGACAGGAGATATCCAGGCAGCAATCACAAGTAGTGGTGCAAGTACTTATGATATATAATATTTATAGATATATAGTAATTTACAATATACATGTATAGGTATTCACAATGTAATATAAATTGTTTATAGTATATGTATACATACAATTATTTATAATATTTGTATGTGACTATGTTGATTATTCATGTATGTATGTATATACTGACCCGTTAAGGGGTAGGACTAGATAATTTTTTTTAGTTCTTCTTTGGTTCTTCCTTTCGAGCTTGCAGAAAGTGTCTGTTTTTTCAATTTTTTTTGCTTTTTTGTTTTGTTTTTTATTTATTCATCTATAAATATTTAAACTTGTTTTTTTATTGCTTGCATGTTCGAAATAAAGACAATCAATCAATCAAAAAAAGTATTCACACTGCAGAGCTGAAGTTAAATTAAGCAGTCTTTGACATGATTGATAAAGGGATTCCACAACACAAAAAACCTTTTAACAGAGCCCCTTAACAAGTGTTTTATCTAGTTTAAGGACATATAAAAAAAAAATCAGAAGTCTTGCAAAAACAGGTCACAAATGCATTAGTCCGTTTGTGTTTTTGACAGATTAAGGTGTTCTGGAGATGTACCAAAAATCGCCAAAAAAATGGGCACGGACTGATAGGTATTCCCATAAATTCTGAAATAACCTAAGAAATCAAAGACCAAAACTCTTTAAGCTTGCTGCAAGCCCAAAACATGTGGGTGATATGGGACATGACAGAGTTGCTTCTCAAGGCAAAGCACTTGTTAGTTTAGAAACAAAGTTATTTAAATGTAAAAGTGTTCAGGTTGAGATAGTCTGAATAAAGGTAGTGGAAATGTGAAAACAGATTCCAGATGAAGAGATAAAAACACTTAAAGAGAACATGAAGTTTTTCTCGTTAATCACAAACTTAGCTACACTGCAAGAAAGCCAACTTGTATTTTTTGGCCTAAAACAGTGATTTAAGTTGGTAAAACTTGGAAATATAAACTATTGACATTTAGGGCAATAAGGTAAGTTAGCACAACAAAGGAAGCCAGTTGTCTGCTCAAAAACAAGTTGGTGAGTTGTTGTTACATGTCATATACATGTTATATTACATTACATGTCATTTAGCAGACGCTTTTGTCCAAAGCGACTTACAATAAGTATATATATATATATATATATATATATATATATATATATATATATATGTATATACAATAAGTAAGTATATCTTTAAGTTGGGGTTCACAACAAGAGACAATAGTTCTGCTAACTCTTATTTCTTTGTTGTGAAATGCGGGAAAGCGGTGAAATTCGGTAATTAGCGAAAGCTAGCGCCTAACTGATGCTAGCGGCTAACTGGCACTAGCGGCTAACTGATGCTAGCGGCGCTCCTTGTTACAGCTACAAGAGTAGCCATTAGCGTATCAATGCTAACTCCAAATTGTGGTCTCAACATTAGCTGACATTTCATAGCAGCGTTACAATCGTCACATTGCAGAAGTAAGGATTAAAAGTTATTACACTGTAAAATTATAAGTTAGTACAACTTACAGTTGAGTTGACAAAAATCTGAATTCAGAGTTGAGCAAACTCAAAAACAAAACTTAAAATGTTTAGTTTAATTGTCCAACTTAAAATTTTATCGAAGTTTGTTGCCTTGAAATTTTCAGTTCACCCAACTTTTCGTTTTTTGCAGTGTACAGCCTGCAGGTCTGACTTTGTTTTTTATCTCTTCCTTATTGACTTCAGATTGTTCTGTCTTTCTGTGGAGCACTTTGTGAGCTCTGCTGCTCTGTAAGCGTCACACAAACAGTTTACTGCAGTGAGAGCTACAGCAGCACAGCCGAGGATTAACATATGACCAGCAACTTTTTTGATTCATGTGTTGGTATGATCAGCACATATTCAGACCTGCTGCTGTGTTTGTCCCTGCAGTCTCAACACATCGGCATAACCGGTGAGTGGATGTGTGTTGGTCGAGGGGGGCTACTGTACCCGCTAAGCTGATAATCCGCAGCCCGGCAGATAAACGCCTATAAATATTTACAGGACGGCGGTGTTGACACGGCCGGGCTCCACAGCTTTACATCCTTTTTCTCACTCCACACAGAGCGAGGTGGCCCGGCTGCAGAGTAACACTCACATATTGAAGCTGTGTAATTCAACAGATAAAAATGAAATAAATTAAAACACTCCAGATCATTCCTGGAGGCTTTTCAGAGAACGCATTGTGCATAAGTTATTGTCCTTCTGCTGGCTGGACGGGTCAAATACACCTGGACAAACAGCGATCATGTATTTTTACAACAAAATAAGGCCCCGTTCACACGAGGACGGTCTGAACAGAAAACGCAAAAGTGGCGTCACGTCTTCACTTTTTATTCCTCGTTTAGACGAGCGTTTTCGGGAGGAAATCTGCGTTCATATGGTGACGCAAAAGTGTGTGAAATTCGATTGTATGCAGCCAGGCAGCATCACTTAAAGAGATAAGAGCATCTTTGGGCATGCAGAAGTTTTCACGCCACACATTTTCATCAGCTACTCCTTCCACAAAGTTCTCCACCATCACTAGATCTCCCAGGTCTCGTTCACAGCCGTCTGGCTCCTCCCACCAATCGCTGCATCCAGAATGTGATGGAGGTAATTCCAGATCCTTCTCTGTTCACTAATACTATCTCTACATATCCTGTACATTTGGTGGAAAGACTCCTGTAAGTTTATTAGAGCTGCCAGAGCAGCTTGAAGGTCCGACGCATGGAAATAATCCCACGTTTGTTTATTTCCTGTACTGGAGCATGTATGTGACGTAAACACATACGTGACGTGAGCAGATCAGATCAGAGTTTTGTGTCTTGTCAGTGTAGACGACACGCTACGGTGGAGCGGATTTAACTTTTCCACTTTGGAAGGTGGTTTCAGATTTTTGCGTCTTTAAGCCCCAAAAACGCCGTCACCGTCTAAACGAAAGGCACTTCCGATAAAATATTTTGTCGTTTTTACCCGCAAGCGTCCTCGTGTAAACGGGGCCTCAGTCTATTGAAACATGACTCTACTTCTCACTAGATTTAATACCTCAGTAAACATCCTCATAATGAGATCTTGGTCTCAATAGTTAGTTTCAAGTCTTCTTCAATACAGCATGATGTTCATTTTTTAAATTAGGAGTAAAATAGACGATAAAGCAGGGGAAGCTGTGGGGTGGAGCTACCGTATGATTGACAGGCAGCTACTACAGTGTACTGCAAGTTTTTGTCTTGGAACTATTTTCTTTTTCAGTCTGTCTTCACTTCATCAAAGTCAACTGGAACATTTTGGTCGCTTGAAAACATTTTGTTCAGTGTTTTGTTGGACTAAAAGACACTCTAAGGCAGTAGTTCTCAACCTTTTTGAGTCGCGACCCCCAATTTAACATGCATGTTGTCCGTGACCCCCGCTCACTGAACACAATCTCACACGTACAGTTCAGATCACCCAAAAAAGAAACAAAGTGACCAAAAAGAGACACAAAATAACTTAAAAAGACACAAAATGACCAAAAAAAGACACAAAATGACTTAAAAAACAAACACAAAATGACCAAAAAAAGACACAAAATGACCAAATAAAAAGATGCAAAATTACAAAAAAAAGACACAAAATGATCAAAAAAAGGGAAACAAAATTACCAAAAAAGACACAAAGTGACCAGAAAATGTAAAAAAAAAAAAAAAAAAAAGACACACAAAATGACCAAAAAAGACACAAAATGACTTGGTTGAAAAATGAAAATGAAAAATAATTTGGCGACCCCCAGAAATCATCTTGCGACCCCAATGGGGGTCCCGACCCCATGGTTGAGAATAGCTGCTCTAAGGAGTCGGCCATTCATTTAGAAGAGGAAATACCGGGATAGAATTTTAAAAACCCATATTTTTGGTAGATGAAGATTTGCAGAATTACAGAAGTTGCTTCAATACATACAGGAACATGGCTAATCCAACTATCAGTACAGTTGGTTGATGTTTAGTTGGTTTTTTCCTTGTTTTCTGAATGGAGTTCTGCTAAAACAGACACGAGTGATGGGAATTTGGTCTCTTTTTAGTGATCCAGATCATTTGGCTCAGCTCACCAAGAAGAGCCGGCTCTTCATTTTACCACTTATACATTTTATAATTCAGCCAAATTTAGCGCTGTTTTAACTTGTGATTTGCATTTGAACACAAACACTACTGGTCAAAAGTTTTAGAACACACCAACTTTTCCAGAATTTAATTGAAAATGATGCAGTTTAATGTCTCAGTGCACTCTGAAATTAATGCACATTTGCAACATGTAAAATTCTTTATTGAGCATGATAGTGTTTTGAAAGTAAAAAAAAGATTAAAAATCACATTTTGTGTTGGACTAAAGGACTAAAAAAAAACCACAAAATTACCAAAAAAAGACACCAAAATACACAAAATGACTAAAAAAAGACACAAAATGACTTACAAAGACATGAAAAGAATTTAAAAATGGACAAAATAGCCCAAGACTCCATAGAGTTAAGTTGTTAACCCATTTCTTGTTCCCTGAAAAAAGGCCTACTTGTATAATTCTGAAATGTACGTTATATTTTAACTTTTTTTATTTACCTCTGGCTGTTCACCTTTGTACCCTTTCAAGCTGTTCAACTGCTTGATTTTAAAAAAAAAACTGGAAAAATTGGGGTGTTCTAAAACTTTTGACCGGTAGTGTATATCACTTAAATTTCAATAAATTGCTTTAGCCAATTGCATTTACAGTTGTAAAATCCCTTGTTAACTATCTAACTTGCTTGAAGAACCACTTAATGTCAGGAGCAACAGGTGGACTAGTGGCAGAAGCAGCATGCTAGCCTGCCTTTTTTCTTCCAACTGAACTGTTGGATGTACTGTTCCCTAATGCCTGTGTAAGTTATTAGTGGACCCTGCTTGATAGGAGAGACACATTACAAATTCTACACTGTGCTTTCATGTTGTCACAAGTGTCAAAATACATCCAGAAAGAAAGAAAAAACAGCTCGCTGATGGGCATGAGCCGGCTCACCAAGGTTATTATAGTTAACGAAAACTAACGAAATAACGAAAACTAGAATTGAAAAAACATTTTTGGTAACTGAAATAAAAATAAAAACTAGAGTTTTTAAAAAAACAATAACTAACTGAAACTGTATTGTGTGGTTACAAAACTAACTAAAACTAACTAAATTATAGTGGAAATGTCCTTAGTTTTCGTTTTTGTCAACTTTTTTCATTCATAATTCAGTGTTTCTATTTCAACATGCAACACATGGTGAATATGTTTACTGAGACTGGGATGTTTACACTAGAACCAAAATTCAAAACAGTTAATAACCTTATTGGGGCTGAGATGATAAACCAAAGGAAATAAAGGCAAGATTTATTATGACCACTTTGAATCTCGCACCCAACACATAGCCCATTACAAAAAACTAAAACTAACACTAAAACTAATAAAAACTAAACTAAAACTAAGCATTTTCAAAAAATAAAAACTAAACTAAAACTAGAAAACTCACTCTTAAAACTAACTAAAACTAACTGAATTTGAAAACAAAAATTCACAACAAAATTAAAACTAAAACTAATGAAAAATCCAAAACTATTATAACCTTGCGGCTCACATCGTTCACTTAAAAGAGCCGGTCTTTGAACCGGCTCGTTCCAGACTGACAGATCTCTAACAGACACCAGGGCAGAGCAGGACTGTGCAGCAGACAGCATTAACTGGAACATTTTGGTCGCTTGAAAACGTCAGTGTTTGGTTGGACTAAAAAAAGAAAAGGAATTCCCCTTGCTAATCAAGCTAGCTGGCATCTTTCTCTCTGGATCTGTTCTGCACATTTACTGGTTGCGCAGAAACAATATGGCGACGGTCAAAAGCCAAGATGGCAACTGCAAAAAACGCAGAACTTAAGGCTTCAAAGCAGCAGTACACAAATCAATGAGTGACCTCACACTGCAAAAAAGCCAACTTGTATTTTTTGGCCTAAAACAGTGATTTAAGTTGGTAAAACTTGGAAATATAAATTAGTGACATTTAGGGCAATAATGTAAGTTAGCACAACAAAGGAAGCCAGTTGTCTGCTCAAAAACAAGTTGGTGAGTTGTTGTTACTTATATCTTTGAAGTTGGGGTTCAAAAAAAGGGACAATAGTTCTGCTAACTCTTATTTCTTTGCTGTGAAATTTGGTCATTAGCGAAAGCTAGCGGCTAACTGATGCTAGCGGCGCTGCTTGTTACAGCTACAAGAGTAGCCATTAGCGTATAAATGCTAACTCAAAATTGTGGTCGCAACATTAGCTGACATTCATAGCGGCGTTACAATCGTGCCAGAGAAATTCAGAGTTGAGCAAACTCAAAAACAAAACTTAAAATATTTAGTTTAATTATCCAACTTAAAATTTTATCGAAGTTTGTTGCCTTGAAATTTTGAGTTCACCCAACTTTTCTTTTTTTGCAGTGCACGGTGAACACTATTGTTACACAGTCAGTGGTTCAAACTATCAAACATGAAGATGTTTCCGGTGAGTCGTGCAGTAACTGTAGAAAACAATCACGTATGCTCCTCTGCTGAAATGATTGCATGTGCGAGTAAATAAGTGAGGAAGAGACAGAAAGGGTGATGCAGACGAGTGAACAAGGGAGGGAGGTTAGAAACTGAGTGGAGCGTTTATCTGAGCGGCTGCCGGCTGCCAACACACTCGTTTTTCATGCTGTCAGCCTCTTTTTTTTTATTACTCTCTCTGCATTCATCTGCTGTTCTCTCCATCCTCTTCCTCCTCTCTTTCATCTTCCTTTCTTCTTCTAACATACAGTTATCCTCCGCCTCCTCCAGCTGTCCTTGGCGGCCTGCAGTGATCTGTGTTTACAGCCTGTGGTGGGGCGGTCAGAGCACCTTCAGTCCACTCGCTTCCACATTTTTGCATTTTAGTTAGACATTTGTTTCTTTTAACCTTCATGTGAAAGTCAGCTGAGTGAGGCTGCTGTTTATCAGAGTCACTGGCCCTCATTTATTAAGTACGAACGTAGGAACGAGCGCAGATCTGAGCGTATATTTCGTCTTACGACAGGGTTCACGTGGGATTCATCAAACGATCATATCTCTCCAATCACAACGTGAGAATGATCGGCTGTTGGTAAATGTGGCGGCTCGAAAACAATCGTAATTTAAAAACCACGCCTTAACCCTCTATGGTACGCATTATGGTCCAGTTGGTAAAAAAAAATGTTTTGGGTGTTTTTTTGTCTTAAAATAGACCAAGTAAACATAATCAAGAGATATTTTAAAAAAATATTATCTTTTTAGTAGTTTTTAGGGTTTGTTGCCATACGGCAACACCGTACGATAGTAGAAAGTAATGAAAACAAGAGAGTTTTGTTAAAAATTGTGTTAACATTTATTTAAAAACTCATGTTATAGTCTGAACAATCCCCAGTAGCCTGAATGCATGCATGAGATGCATCTCATTTGAAAGTAAAAACTATTTAAAAATAAATGTTTCATAATTTAATTCAAATTTTTGTGCCATATCGTGAGTAATTGGTTGGCTATTGGTATAATTAGAATCCCACCTCTCTTTTAATTCATTGCATCATAACTGGGGATGTATTGTCTTTATGTAGAAGGCTTAAAATGGGTTTGTTGCCATATGGCAACATCGCACCATAGAGGGTTAATACATACCCGATTCAGACGGCTCGCACGGAGAGTGTACGACACTGAAGGATGCAATACGGCCAGAAAGAGTAATTTTTTTCCTCTTTTTAAAAAAAAGTGGTTTATAAGCAAAATGCACCGTTACAAATAACAACAGGAGCGAAATAGACATTTTACAGAAATATGCAGCGACGGAGGTTTATGAAATAAAGGTACTTATAGTTATAAACTCCAACAAGTTCACTGAATATTTTACATTTTCCACAGCTTTTTGGTTGCAGCCAGGAGGTAAACACTGTTTTAAAGCAAGTTTTAATCCCAAAATAAGAGGAATTTATCAGAGGCAGAAAGTGAAACGCTGATGTCCAACAGCTGCAACAGAACCAACTAGTATAAGCACACAATAAATTGGACTGCACTGTAATAAATTATTCTGTAGTCATTTCATTTTACTTAATATATTTGATAAAATATATTAAATATAAATGCGTCCTTGATTTTGATGCAGTTGTTTAAGTAACTTTAATATAAAAATGTTTCAGATAGAATCTACTTATTTTGATCACATTTAATATAATTATGTGTATGTAATTATAAATCAAGAGAATTTTGAATGAATCCAACACAATAGAATTAGTCAGTTTTTAATTGACAGGCACTTCCTGTTAAGTTGTTATTAACTCAACTTGTAACGAAGAGAGACTTAATGGTAACACTTTACTTGAAGGTATCGTCATAATAGTGACATGATACTGTCATAACTGTGACATGACACAGTCATAAACGTGTCATAAACATTATGTCAATGTCATAAACGTTTATGACTGCTGTCATTAAGTGTCATTCGGTTTTTGTCATGACAAGTTGACATTCCTTGGGTTGTCTTGATTATGACAACTTGTGTACTGGATTGCTACTCCTGAACCCTTCCTCCAATTTAGTGTACTGTAAATAGTAGTGAAAACAAAAAAAATATTGTCATATGTAATTGTATGTCAGTTTGTACTTTGTGATATGTTAATGACAAATCAAAATGCTACCACTTTACTTGAGGTCAGAGAATATCTTCATTACACCGTCATAATGGTGTCATGACAGTCAGTTTTGGGTATCTTGTCGGTATTCTGTCAAACATCTACACTGCAAAAAAAGAAAAGTTGGGTGAACTCAAAATTTTAAGGCAACAAACTTCGAGAAAATTTTAAGTTGGACAGTCAAACTAAATACTTTAAGTTTTGTTTTTGAGTCTGCTCAACTCTTAATTCTGATTTTTGTCAACTCAACTGTAAGTTGTACTAACGTATAGTTTTACATTGTAGCCTAATAACTTTTAATCTTTACTTCTGCTAACTTCTGCAATGTGCTGAATTGGCACGATTGTAACGCCGCTATGAAATGTCAGCTAATGTTGCGACCACAATGTTGAGTTAGCATTGATACGCTAATGGCTACTCTTATAGCTGTAACAAGCAGCGCCGCTAGCATCAGTTAGCCGCTAGCATCAGTTAGCCGCTAGCTTTCGCTAATGAATTTCAACGCTTTCCCGCATTTCACAACAAAGAAATAAGAGTTAGCAGAACTATCGTCCCTTGTTTTGAACCCCAACTTAAAGATATAAGTAACAACAACTCACCAACTTGTTTTTGGGCAGACAACTGGCTTCCTTTGTTGTGCTAACTTACATTATTGCCCTAAATGTCAATAATATATATTTTCAAGTTTTACCAACTTAAATCACTGTTTTAGGCCAAAAAATTCAAGTTGGCTTTTTTGCAGTGTATGACCAAGTGCTAGAATTGGTCTGTAACCTTGCACATCTAATTATAATAATCATTATGCCAACTTGCCATAAACACAAATATAGAAACATATTTTGTTTATGTCAAGTTGCCATGACAAAGACATTTTGTGGTAATGTCACTTTGATTAAAGTCAAGTTGTCATAATCAAGGCAACCCAAGGAATGTCAACTTGTCATGACAAAAACCGAACGACACTTAATGACAGCAGTCATAAACGTTTATGACATTGACATAATGTTTATTACACGTT
Organism: Centropristis striata; assembly: GCF_030273125.1. Lineage (NCBI taxonomy): Eukaryota > Metazoa > Chordata > Actinopteri > Perciformes > Serranidae > Centropristis > Centropristis striata. The sequence continues at coordinate 3,612,142 of NC_081522.1, forward strand.
TATGACTGTGTCATGTCACAGTTATGACAGTATCACGTCACTATTATGACGATACCTTCAAGTAAAGTGTTACCGATTTAATTAATAATATTGCCTGCAATCTGTTGCCTCAATTTTATTGAGTAGTTATTGTTATCTATTTTTTACAGTGTGTTTTTAGGTGGTGAAAGTTTATTTATCTGTAGCAGTACACGTCAAGACTATTCTTATCCAACTGACCATGGATAAGTACCTCATGCAACCCTTCTTCAAAAGATTAGAACTATTACTCTATGGGCAATGTCATCTGAAGGGAAATATAACTCACATTTTGAAATATTGGGGAATTTTTAAGACAAATGTGATTGCACAGAGATGATAATTTAACCTTCCTTCTGCTCCATCACTCAGTAACGGGGGGTGATTTTGTTCTTGTTGCATTAATATCAAAGCATTAACTATCTGTGAGGGAAAGCTCACTCTTTATCTCCAGCCAGGAGGAATTACAGCTTTAAGAGAGAAGAAATATAGAGAGATTTATAACTCAACTCCTGTTTCGCTGAATTGTCGTTCACCCTGTTCTTTCACACTAAATGTGCTGCGCATTTCCCTGACAAACACCGGCACCGGGGTGTTTGTTGTTGTTGTTTTTTCTCCTGTTGTCTAGAATTTGCTGAGTCCTCAGCGTGCACAAATAAGAGCCATGTCACCTTCAGTGCTGTCGGGGAGTTTTGCCGGCTGCGAATAAGCAGCACAGCTCGATAAAAATGTGTTTTTGAGCACAGCAGACTATAAGCTCACTGCTGTGTTAGTAAGCAGAGCGTGTTTTTACGGAGAATAATGCAATTAACTGAGACTAAATTTAATACCGACAAATGTTGTAATGAAAAAACCATTTGAACAGACAAAAATAAATCTTCTGCCCGCACTGAGACCTTTTCAACCTTATCTGCTCTCTGTTTCTGCAGTTTATACTGAACTATCAACTAACATTTCTCCTTAGGGGAACTCCACCACCTCTAGATGATGAGTACTACTGCATGCACTTTAAAACAAGTATAAAGTTTACAGGTCTAAAAAATGCCCTTAAGTGATGTCACTTGAGTCAGCATCTGTTAAAGTCTACAGGATTAAAAGGTAAAACGAAACAAAAAAGTTATGGTGTGTAGAAAAAGTGAGTTTGCCAGAGGTCTGTAGCAGTGCTGGAGCGTGACTTTGCCACTAGTTGGGGCTGTGGACGTGTAGGTTGCTCTGCGCATTTTGGACATTTTGTATTCGTAAAAATGTCTCTTGTCACAAAAAACACTGAGAGTAAATCTTCCTGCTGCAGCTACGACCGCACTGCAAAAAAAGAAAAGTTGGGTGAACTCAAAATTTCAAGGCAACAAACTTCGATAAAATTTTAAGTTGGACAGTTAAACTAAATATTTTAAATTCAAAAACTCAAAAACAAAACTTAAAATATTTAGTTTAATTGTCCAACTTAAAATTTTATCGAAGTTTGTTGCCTTGAAATTTTGAGTTCACCCAACTTTTCTTTTTTTGCAGTGTGGGGTTTAAAAAGGTGGTTGCTAACAAGTGGCTAAATGAGACTACAGTGGTTGTCGGGGATGTTAAACGTCATCACACTGGACACGGACGGAAACTCTCTCACTAGTCCGCCTCACAGCCTCTAGTCGTGTTTCTCAGTGCTCTTGCAAACTGTTGTAGATTACAGATTAGGTTAATAAACAATTTTTAACCTATGGGCTATCATGCAGAAGACACACAACATTCTGAAGGATTCACTCCACCCTATAAAATGAGTGAGAATGAGAAACTGCACTCCACCGCTGATGTAAATACTTTCTATCTTACTGTATACACACAGAGTCCAGTGTGATCAGCTCACAGCAGGAAACACTGCAGTGGTTCTGCTACAGAAAACACAAGGACACGTCAAGGTTCACGTAAAGCAGCATAAAAATATACTGTCTGCACTGACACACACACACACACACACACACACACACACACACACACAGCCTCTCTCTCCTTCACTGATCTATCCTCGCTTGACCTTTTAAAGTCTACTTTTTCTACCTTGTTTTGCTCTCCTCTCTATACATGGTGGAAAGTAACTAAATACAGTTACTTACTACTGTATTTAAGTACAATATTGAGGTCCTCACCTATCATTGAGTATTTCTGCATCTCCAAACTCTTAACTCAGTTACATTATTTGAATGAACTTCAGTTTCTTTGCAGGTTCAAATCAAGGTTATAATAGTTTTGGATTTTTCATTAGTTTTAGTTTTAATTTCGTTGTGAATTTTTGTTTTCAAATTCAGTTAGTTTTAGTTAGTTTTTAGAGTGAGTTTTCTAGTTTTAGTTTAGTTTTTATTTTTTGAAAATGCTTAGTTTTAGTTTAGTTTTTATTAGTTTTAGTGTTAGTTTTAGTTTTTTTGTAATGGGCTATGTGTTGGGTGCCAGATTCAAAGTGGTCATAATAAATTTTGCCTTTATTTACTTTGGTTTATCATCTCAGCCCCAATAAGGTTATTAACTGAATTAACTTGTATTTTGGTTGGAGTGTAGACATCCCAGTCTCAGTCAACATATTCACCATGTGTTGCATGTTCAAATAGAAACACTGAACTATGAATGAAAAAAGTTGACAAAAACAAAAACTAAGGACATTTCCGCTATTATTTTAGTTAGTTTTAGTTAGTTTTGTAACAACAAAATACAGTTTCAGTTAGTTATCGTTTTTTTTAAAACTCTAGTTTTTATTTTTATTTCACTTAACGAAAATGTTTTTTCAATTCTAGTTTTCGTTATTTCGTTAGTTTTCGTTAACTATAATAACCTTGGTTCAAATTAAAAATACAAAATATAATAATCCTAAAAATCATGATAATGCATCACAAGTTAAGATAAGATAAACTAGCAACTAAAATAAGTTATATATTTTCTGAAATGGTCCATTCTAGATAAGAAGTACTCTTAGTTTTTGTACTTCAAGTATATCTTAATGGTAATACTTTGTACTTGTATCCAAGTAAGATTATAAATGCAGCGATTTTACTTGTAACAGAGTATTTTTACACTGTTGTTTTACGACTTTTACTTAAGAAAAAATATTGAGTTTTCCTCCGATACCATCTCTCACTGTTCTTTCATTTTCCTCCTCTCTTTATCTTTCTCTCCCTTCATCTATTTTTACTTTCTTTCTGTCCCTCACATAATTCTGTCATTATCAAGTATTTTTCCTAAAAGTTTTTCCCTTTTTCTCCTTCTTGTCTCCTATTTTACTCAGATTAATTTCTAATTTAAATCACTGCATCACAGCAGCCTATCTGCGCTGTAATCTGATTGTTGTATTAATAAGAAAAAATAGAAAAGTTAAATGAAATTAAATAAAATGAAGCTAAAGCTGACTGAATCTGTTAGTACACACACACACGTCTCATTTCCCATTTTCTGCATCAGGGTTTTTTTAATTGAATGCAATTTAGTTGGGGAAAAAAGCTTAGTTGTGTATTTGTTTTCTGCATCAGAGCAAATTGAATTCTGTTTAAAGAGTTTCCTTCTTTGTTTTAACACATTTTGTTGTTCACATGCTGCTCTGCACTCAAGTAAACTTGTGCAGCTCAAACTTTTCTCATTCCAGACTTTTCCCTCACAGAGGTCAGGATGTTTTGATACAGTGACCTCAGTACAATACTATGCAGGATTCAGGGTCCAATACACTCACAATTTTTAATAATACACTACTGGTCAAAAGTTTTAGAACACACCAACTTTTCCAGAATTTAATGGAAAATGATGCAGTTTAATGTCTCAGTGTACTCTGAAATTAATGCACATTTGCAACATTTAAAATTCTTTATTGAGCATGATAGTGTTTTGAAAGTAAAAAAAAGATTCAAAATCACATTTTATGTTGGACTAAAGGACTAAAAAAAGACACAAAATGACCAAAAAAAGACACAAAATGACAAAAAAAGACACCAAAAGACACAAAATGACTAAAAAAAGACACAAAATGACCAAAAAAAGACACAAAATGACTTAAAAAAGACACAAAATGACTTAAAAAAGACACAAAATGACCAAAAAAAGACACCAAAAGACACAAAATGACTAAAAAAAGACACAAAATGACCAAAAAAAGACACAAAATGACTTACAAAGACATGAAAAGAATTCAAAAATGGACAAAATAGCCCAAGACTCCATAGAGTTAAGTTGTTAACCCATTTCTTGTTCCCTGAAAAAAGGCCTACTTGTATAATTCTGAAATGTACGTTATATTTTACCTTTTTTTATTTACCTCTGGCCATTCACCACTTACCTTTGTACCCTTTCAAGCTGTTGATTTGACTTGAACTGCTTGATTTTCAATAAAAAACTGGAAAAATCGGGGTGTTCTAAAACTTTTGACCGGTAGTGTATATCAACCTAAGATGAAAATAAACTCCCATGAACCCCAAGGCAGGCTCTACGCTGGGGCACGAAGGGGCCGAGCCCCCTTAAAATAAATGTCTTGCCCACTCAAATCAAAATTTTAGAAGTTGAGAAAGCACATTTTAATATACTCACAAATTAATATACATTACAGTTTGACAAAATTATCTGCAGTAGCGGAAAAATCCGACAAAAAAGGGACACAAGATACACGATTGTTGGTTGAAATTTGTATGAAGGATGTTTTATTTTATTTTATTAATTTATTTTATTTTTATTTTTCAGTTTCAGTTTCCCCGCATTACCTCACCTATACGACCTGATAATTAATTTTTAACTTTGACTTACTTGATAAAAATGTTGAACCCAAAAGAAACTAAGGGAACATCAAATCTGATCTTGAAAATGATGTTTCAAAACACGGAATTTTAAATATTGCAAATATGAATACAGGTTGCAAATATAACATATAACAGGTAAAATGAGGATAATATTTAGTTCAATGTTTTATACTAAATATATGTGACAATATCTCTGGTTTTACTTGGCCGAATATCATCAAAACATTTTTTAGAGGGAAGCTGATGGTAAGACTCAATGTTGCTTCATTTTTATGTCTTCACGTCATGAAGAAGTAATATGCAGGTGTTTTCATGGACTCCAGAGGGTTAAAATGCCAAACTTCACAACAGAAATACACGTTTACAGCCTGGTAAACAGTTTCTGTCTCTATAGCTAATTCCTCCTTCATGACAACTGTACAGGGGACAATTTGTATAGAAGTCCCCTGTTTAAATTGCACTAACGCTTAAACTTATGCACTATTGAGGGCAGCTCACCCTGAGTTTATGGAGACTATGTCCACATTTGAGACAATTCACAAGTTAAAGAAACTCTTAAATTAAAAATGATACTAGATACAATATATATCTTGATGTAATTATCCTAAAAATAAAATAGCATACTTGTTATTAGAAGGTTTAAGAGCATTTTACATGTCTGAAGTCTCCAAATACCTTATTACTTTACTTTTTTTTCCAGCTTTAATTAGATTTTGGTTGCATGACAGTCTTACAGGTTTATAGCTTGTCAAAGCTTTTTATTGAGAAAGGTCTTGTTCCTTTTTGGAGTCATAACTGATTAATTTCAAATCAATTATCGTTTTCTGCTCCATGGTCATGTTTTTGTTTCGAGATTCACAGCATTGTGGGAATATATTTTAAATGTACACTGTAAAAAAAGTCTGTTTAATTTACGGTAAAATACCGGCAGCTGTGGTTGCCAGAACTTCACCGTAAAAATGATAGTGAGTGTGTTCTACTGTAAATTTTTTAATGTAAATATCAGCAAAAACTGTAATTTAGACTGAAAAGTCCCTTTATTTTTTAGTAAATGAGTCCTTGTGACAATATGGTATTTCTCATTTAATTTTACATGAAAATGTCATATTTTTACAGTAAAACATACAGTTTTTCAAAAGTTCTGTACTATTCTTTGATTTACGGTAATTAAAAGTGTCTACTATGGTGATATGCAATTTTTAATTTTACACCTTATTTCTCATGCAATTTGACAGTGATTTACTGTAATTTCTACCAACATTTTTTACAATGTATTATATATATTATTATATATTTTTTATTTCATTTGTTTTACTTTATATTATTTATTTATTTATACTATTATTTTTTTTATATTTTATTTCAGATTTTATCAGTGATTACTAGCACACCTTTCAGCTCTTTGTGTTCTCTTCATCCTCCACCTCTTCTTCATCATTATTCTTTCTTTCTGCCTCTTCTTTCTGTTTTCTGGACCTCTCTTTATCTTCCCTTTTGTCTCTCCCTCTCTTATACCCTCTTTTTATATATGTCTTTCAATCGTCATCTCATTCTTACTTTCCTTTGTGTGACTAATCCCAGTGATGAGATTTCAGTCTTCCCAGCTCGGGTCTGTCATTCTCTCTTTGTCCTCTTAGATGTATTTTGTACTGTACGACTGTATTTTGTGTTTCACTGCTGTGCAGAATAATTGGAGCTTAGGATGGATGGAGAGCAGAGGGAAGGTGAGCAGCAGCACTCTTCCTCACAAAATGCCTCTTCAACTGGCTGAAAGCTGAACACAACAAGGTTAAACTGGGATCCACTCGCAGCTTTCATCTGTATCTGGAACTGTAAACAGCTCTCTGAGAGCTGAGAGAGGAGGATTGTTTCCTAACCTCAGAGTCCAACATACGCTGCTGCCATCAAACAGGAAATCGGCCTGCTGCTGCTGCTGCGAGCCAAACACATATGGAGAGTTGAGGTAGTTCATATTCTTCTGGAAGGCTACCAATTGACCTATGGTTAAGCCACACCCCCAAACGCGATGAGCCAATCGCAGTGCGCATAGCTAACTCAATACACTCGGACATTCTCTGCTTCCACATCCATTGAAATGCATTGGAGTTAGTCCGTTTTCAATCATTTTTATGTGTTTTTTCTTGAGATTTTAAGTTTAAAATGGTCAAACGGTGTGAATGGGGTACATGCAACTCTGACACAAGGTATAGCCCAATAATATGGGAGCAGTAACCCGGTTCCCTATGGCAGTGATTCCCAACCGCTGTTCCGCGGCACACAAGTGTGCCGTAAGAAATCAATATCTATCAATATCAAATCCAGCGACTCCGTCTTAACGAGCGCTAACGAGGTCGGCCGGCTCGTTAACAAGAGCCTCTTGTTAACGAGCCGGCCGACCTGTTAGCGGCAGTTAGCTACAGTTAGCTACAGTTAGCTCTGTATCAGTACAGTGTGTATGTGCTAACAGGCTAACAGTTAGCTCTGTAGCAGTACAGTGTGTATGTGCTGCTGCTGCAGGAGGTGTTCACTTAGCGATCTCTGTTTGTTTACAACAAGCACCGGAATGAGCGGTGTCAGTGGTGAAAAGACGAGTGAAAACCTCTAACCTGTTAATGAAGGCCCTTTTGGTGACTTCCAGATGATATCTCATTTTTCTGTCTCCAAAAGTGATTAATTGCCTCCTGTGAAATTTCTCTGACTGTCACAGCTGCCATAGCGCCCGTCACCGAATGTTGACAGTTTGTCCGAGTGAGTGGAGGGGGCGGGGCTTAGCCATAGGTGAATTTCCTAGCCTGGCTAACACCAGACAAATCTCAAATGAGATGGAAACCACACTGTAAAAATGTTTATAGAAATTACAGTAAAACACTGTCAAATTGCATCAGAAAAAGGGCGTAAAATGAAAAATGTAATATCACCGTAGTACATGCTTTTAATTGCCGTAAATCAAGGAATAGTACAAAACTTTTAAACTTTAGAAAACATATTTATGTAAACATATATATGTTTTTTTTCATATACAATTAAAGGAGAAATACCATAATCTCACAAGGACACAGTTACCCCTCAAAATAAAGGGACTACTCAGTCTAAATTACAGTTTTTGATATTTACTTTTAAATTTACAGTAGTGTTTTTTACGGTGAAGTTCTGGCAACCACAGCTGCCGGTATTTTACTGTAAATTATACAGATTTCTTTTTACAGTGCAGCCGTTCATTTCTCCGTAGAGGAGGTGTGGTTTATGATCCTCCGGAGCCGTTTATTGGGCGCTTAGAATGTCTATCAAAAGCGTCTGTAGGTAGCTCTTAGCCAATCAGATCAGTTATACCAGATGACGTAGTAGAGCTACAGAAATTTATGTTTGTTGTGTGTGTGTCTGTGAGAGAGTGTTGCTTGCTGCTTTGCTTCTCCAGTTCTCGCTTTCTGCAAGATTATTTATTTTCACGCTTTATTCCCCCTCATGTCATTCAGCCACACACATCCACTGATTTTATGGGCAATAATCAAGCTGCTGCGGGTCTCGGCGGCTCCGCTGTCCCCCGGCTCGGAGCCAGATCACCGGCGTTACAATAGCGGGGCTAATAGCTCCGCTAACGGTGATCTCGCTACGAGCCGGGGGACAGCGGAGCCGCCGAGAGACCTTTCGCCTTTCAACTTTCGCTCTAAACTATTTAAAACACCATCTACAGCTAAAGAGAGTTTTGCGTCTGCTGCAGCCATGTTGGATCCGTAAGAAAACTACAAGCTTCCGTCTGCCGAGTAGTACGCGTCATCGTCTTGCCGTCCCTCCCCGCTCTGTGATTGGATCCCTAAAACAGGGCTAAGAAACCTCCCTTGTTTGCCAGACTGGATGGAGGTTCGAAATTAAATTCAAGCGCGCAAGGCAGTATGGGTATACCCAGGCTAGCAACCAGGAATAATTTATCCATGTTTAATTAACAACCTCATCATTGATTATGTAGGGTGACCAAGCGTCCTCTTTTGCCCGGACATGTCCACTTTTTACGTCCTGTCCGGGGCGTCCGGCCGGGTTTTATAAATTCACGAAAATGTCCGGTGTTCACTGTTTTTCATAGGACCAGTACACGTGCACGTAAATTGACCGGCGCTTTGCACACAATTTTGCGAGACGTAATTACCAAGAGGCTGCCTTGTGGGCGGGTCAGCGCCGCGCACACACACACACACACACAGAGAGAGACAGAGAGCAGAGCAGACAGAGGGCAGATCGGACAGCGGAGCAACATTTCACGTGAAATGCCGAAGCGTAAGTGCAGCTTCACAGATGAACTGCAAAAAAAATTTCCGACATTCCGTCCCGGTCGGGACAGGTGGGAGGCGGAGTGCACCGTGTGCAATGCTGGCACATATGTCTCAGTGTCTAATAAAGGTGCTGGAGATCTCAAAGCTCAAAGACAACTAAAGATGAAAAGTATAGATCCTTTTTGTTTGTTAAGTTAGTATCTTTGTGAGACTCTTCTATTATTTATCTTATTGCAGTTATTAAGAGATATATTGTTAAAGCTAGATTTTCTAACAGAAGAGTTTATATTTAGAACATTATTTCATATATTTTTTTCATTTATTTGAAAAGAGTCTACAAGAGCTATTATTTTGTTACAAGTTTTTACAGATTTCATTTTATTTTATTAGAGAAGTTATTTTTGCACCATTGAAGCATAGTAACGCATGTTCATCAACCTCCGAAAAGCCTGTCTGAATTTGTGTCTCGAGGCCGTGCCGATTGTCCTCTTTTTTGGAAATCAAAATATGGCCACCCTAGTATACCCAGGCTACCAATTTCCTCCCCTTAGAGGAAAATATATTTAGAAGCTGTTGAAAAACTGAAAGGTTATTCAGAGCTGCTGCCTGAAATCTTTTGGACCAAAATATCAGTGCAGTTTCCGGGCAGCTTCAATATAGAAAACATCTCCTCTGTTGTTCTGTTGTTTCCTGTCTGCGGTCAGCACATAATGTACACACTGCTCTGATACACTGCAGAAAAATAATGGGTCAGCTAATCCTATAAATGGGCAAAGAGGTAGTGTGGGTGGGGCTGAGTTGGTGATTTCAGGTCATGTGGACTTCTTAAAATGTCTTGCTAACTTTGACAAAGGTTTGCCAGCATAAGAGACAAAACAGGAAGTGGAGCAAATGAAGGAATAGGATGAAAGGTTAATAGATGTTGAGTACCTGTTGTAGTGGTCATCGGGGTATCTGTCATACTCCATCTCATAGTCAGATCTGAGAAGAGAAAGAGAAGAGGCACAAATCAGCAGCTGTTCTGTTGTTTTAAACTATTAAAGATCAACTGGTTGATTGTTGATGTTGTATGTTGACAAAGTAAGTGGGGAAAATACACTGTAAAAAATGTCTGTAGATTTTACGGAGAAAAATTGCTAAACAGTAAAAGACCGTGAAATGATAAATGAGTTAATTCAGTTTCAGTAACAATGAAACACCATAAATGTATATATCAGCCAAAACAGCATTTTTTACAGTTTTGTTTTTTTGAAAAATACATTACTTCACTGTAAAATACAGTGTAATATGTATTTAATGTAATATATATACAAGTCATCACTGTAATTTTTACATTTATCTTTTTAAAAAAAATAATTATCATTTATTATTTAATAAATTTAATAAATATTTAAGTATTTTCTTTTCAATTATATGGCAGAACAGCATTTCTTTTGATGGAAAAAGCTTTTATTTATACAGTAAAAAATGGAATAAAGTGGCAATCTTAAACATGAAATCAACAGTGCTAATATATTTTTACCGTAATATTTTAAAAAGTTCAACCGTTTTTACTACGGTAAAGTTCTGGCAACCACAGCTGCCGTTTTTTTTACCGTAAAAACAACAGGGGTTTTTTTTTACAGTGTAAGATGAAATTGCTTCTATTATAATTCGTTATTAAAACATAATAGTCAAAGCAGTCTAAGACATTGTCAAGACCCACATTTTAAAAGAAAAAAACCCACAACAGCTCTTGCATTAAAACCTTAAAACATGGATCAATTAAGGGGGAAAAGCAGTGTTTTATAAAAATAAATGAAAAAATAAATAAAAAAAAGACTGATGAAGACAATAATTAAATAAATGTTTTATGACATAGAACAGATTATTGTTGTAAAGGACTTAAAAGACATTTTTTGTGTTTGTTAAAGTGCAGTATGATTAGTAGTCATCAGTAGTATTTATCAGCAATAATAACTGCTCTAGATAGATAGATAGATAGATAGATAGATAGATAGATAGATAGATAGATAGATAGATAGATAGATAGATAGATAGATAGATAGACTGTAAACAATTGTCTTGTAAATTAACAGTAAAATACTGGCAGCAGGGTTGCCAGCATTCTACTGTTAATTTTAAAGTTATCTACTGTTATCTACTTTACACTATGTTACTGTGATAAAACCACATACTGAATTAAAGTAAAATCCTGCATTTCATTTATTTTTTTCAGTAGACTAAAACACAGTATAGTGCTGAAGCTAGTTGCAATATTGTTGCAGTATACAATGCAGTCATTTTTTGTAAATATAGCATATTACTGTCTGAAAGCCAATCACTATGAATTAAGCGCTGTCTTCACTGTAACCTCAGTAATTTTAATATACCATATCCTGAATGAGTTATTTAAGTAAAATACAGCCATTAAAAATGTGTACAAGAAGAGACTTAGAAAATATCACATATATATATCATATATTTTATGGGAACCGGCAAGCTACCTATAAATATTGCCCAGAATGCATTGTTTTCTACAGTATAATAACTTTTTATTGGAAAACAGTATGTTACTGTCACAATTTGGCTGTTTTCTTACAACAATTGATTACAGTGTAGATAGATAGATAGATAGATAGATAGATAGATAGATAGATAGATAGATAGATAGATAGATAGATAGATAGATTTAACTACAGTGCAGTACAGAATAGACTTCAATACAATAAAATACACAGACTGTTATGTGCTAACTTGAATAAATAATCCTTATTGTAATGCAGCATTTAATCAAATTAAATTGTCTGTCACACTGCAGCAGGCTGTGGTCTCCAGAGCTGAGCTGAACAGATGGTATTCAGACCTATTTATCACAAGCACCAAAGAGCCTCTGGGCAAGGCAGCACGAGTGTCGACACTGAAACTGGCAACTCTGCTCACCCCAAAACTGTTTTACTGGGTCAGTAAAACCACGGATGGCTGCAGTTCACACTTTCAGGCTGATGCTAGTTGGCTAAAATCAGCTAATGCTAGTGTGTGCGATCAGCTGGAGACAGAGAACTTAAGTTATTTATAAGTAGATGTAAAAGAAAAGCCATATAAAGTAAGATAAGAGATGAAGAGATTAAAAACCATATTTAAGTATATAAATGACTTTTAATATATATTCTCAGGTTTCAATATATATTCTCAGGCTTCTATATTCTCAGACTTTTAATATATATTCTCAGGTTTCAATATATATTCTCAGGCTTTTAATATATATTCTCAGGTTTCAATATATATTCTCAGGTTTCTATATATATTCTCAGGCTTTTAATATATATTCTCAGGTTTCTATATATTTTCTCAGACTTTTAATATATATTCTCAGGTTTCAATATATATTCTCAGGCTTCTATATATATTCTCAGACTTTTAATATATATTCTCAGGTTTCTATATATATTCTCAGGCTTCTATATATATTCTCAGACTTTTAATATATATTCTCAGGTTTCAATATATATTCTCAGGCTTCTATATTCTCAGACTTTTAATATATATTCTCAGGTTTCAATATATATTCTCAGGCTTCTATATATATTCTCAGACTTTTAATATATATTCTCAGGTTTCAATATATATTCTCAGGCTTCTATATATATTCTCAGACTTTTAATATATATTCTCAGGTTTCAATATATATTCTCAGGCTTCTATATATATTCTCAGACTTTTAATATATATTCTCAAGTTTTAATATATATTCTCAGGCTTCTATATATATTCTCAGACTTTTAATATATATTCTCAGGTTTCAATATATATTCTCAGGCTTCTATATTCTCAGACTTTTAATATATATTCTCAGGTTTCAATATATATTCTCAGGCTTCTATATATATTCTCAGACTTTTAATATATATTCTCAGGTTTCAATATATATTCTCAGACTTCTATATATATTCTCAGACTTTTAATATATATTCTCAGGTTTCAATATATATTCTCAGGCTTCTATATATATTCTCAGACTTTTAATATATATTCTCAGGTTTCAATATATATTCTCAGGCTTCTATATATATTCTCAGACTTTTAATATATATTCTCAGGTTTCTATATATAAAAACATCAAGTTTTTGGAATATTACTTCTGCGTTATGGTTCTGCTGATTTTAACTCTTTAACTCTGTTCAACAAAGTCATGACTGTTAATTGTTGGACTGCAGAAACTCTCATCACAGTGAAAACTCAGCTGGTCAGACAACAACAGAAAACTCTTTCTTGCAGCAATCCCCATAGACCCCCATGTTAAAATATCTAACTACAGTAAAAATAAACAGGTTTACAGCCTCGTACAAAAAGCTGTTTCTGGCTCGATAGCCAATTCTCCTCTTCTGGACAACTTTATAGAGGTGATTTTTATATAGAACTCACCTGAACCAAGATCACGTTAAGGCTTAAAGTTATGACAAATTAAGGGGAGGCTACTTTGAGTGACAGGTGGTTTAAGCAACCTAGCACCTTGCAGTATTGTCTCTTAAAGCAGCTATTCTCAACCTTGGGGTCGGGACCCCAATTGGGGTCGCGAGATGATTTCTGGGAGTCGCCAAATCATTTTGGAAGTCAGCTCTGTCTCCACTGTGTTAAAGTGTTCATGTGTTAATGTGTTTTAGTCTTTTTGGTCACTTAATGTCTTTTTTGGTCATTTTGTGTCTTTTTTGGTCATTTTGTGTCTTTTTTTGCTCATTTTGTGTCTTTTTTTGGTCATTTGTGTCTTTTTTTGGTCATTTGTTTCTTTTTTGTGTCATTTTGTGTCTTTTTTTGTTTATTTTGTGTCTTTTTTTGTTTATTTTGTGTCTTTTTTGGTCAATTTGTGTCTTTTTTTTGGTAATTTTGTTTCTTTTTTGGGTCATTTTGTGTTTTTTTCTGTCATTTTGTGTCTTTTTTGGTCAATTTCTGTGGTTTTTTTGGTCATTTTGTGTCTTTTTTGGTCATTTTGTTTCTTTTTTGGGTGACCTGAACTGTGCGTGTGAGATTGTGTTCAGTGAGCGGGGGTCGCGGACAACATGCATGTTAAATTGGGGGTCGCAACTCAAAAACGTTGAGAACTACTGTCTTAAAGTTGCACTTGAAGCAGTTTAGAATACTTGATGAATACTTGATTTCTGCACTTTTTGGTTTGTACCCACATTGTTTAACACAGTTATTGTAAGTAGCTCTGATGTCAGATCAGATCGTGAAGGGAGGGGGCCTGTTGGTGGGTTTGTACCTAGCAGCAACCCCCAGCGCTGAAATGCCTTTACCCTGCATTCTAACCAATGGCCAGCAGGGGGAGACTCCATTGGTTTATGTTTTATTAAAGGATCCCCATTAGCTTGTGCCATGGCAGTTCGCTAGTCTTCCTGGGGTCCACATTCCAACAAGTAATACTCAACAGTCCTACAACAACTTTAACAGTAAAAATACATTCCAAAATACATTAGAAAAGTGCAGCACATAGTGCATTTGATCAGAAAACAAATAAAATACAAAAAAAACAATACAGCTTTAACCAGTATCATTGATTGTAATGATGGTTGCAGAAAGAACTTGATTCATGACCTCAATAAATATTCTCATAATGAGTTTATGGCTCCAATCGTAAGTTTCAAGTTCAGTAGAGCATGGTGTTTGTTTTGTGAAATATGGTCCCATTTAGAGTAAAATAGATGATAAAACGGGGTACTTTTAGGGCAGAGCTACTGCATAATGGTCAGTTCACTACCTCAGTTCACTGTGTATCTTTTACCCTTTCACTGTATTTTTTTTACCACATCAAAGTTAGCTGGGAAATTTTTAAAAAACATTCTTAAAAACGTCTTGTTAAGTGTTCGGTCAGAGTAAATGACTTTCTGAGGAGCTGGATGTTCATTTAGAACAGGGGTGTCAAACTCAAATACACAATGGGCCAAAATTTAAAACTTGAATAAAATCGCAGGCCAACATTGAACAAATAGACCTTTTAATATATACCAAACATGATTTGCTTTAACATAAAATATGGAACCAGAAACGCTTATAAACATACAATATATAACTAAATAGTGCAGACATGCAAAATCAAATTTAAAATAAAAAACACATCAATGTCATTAATTTACAATAATAATATAATAATTTGGTATTGCCTGACGGGCCAAATAAAATTACACTGGGGGCCAAATTTGGCCCGCGGGCCAGAGTTTGACACCCCTGATTTAGAAGAACGATTGCATGTACGTGTTGCAAAACAACAACATGGCGATGGCGAAAGTGCTGAACTCGATGCTTCAAAGCAGCAGTCCAATAATCAATGACTCCTCCTCTATTATTATCCAGTCAATGGTTGTAAGTAGCTTTAGCTTCAAAGTGTCAGCTAATCACATAATGATTGTTATGGGGACTGTTGGTGGGCATGTACCCAAGTCATTTATTTGCAAATACACCTTTTAAAAAGGGTAAAACTCTCAAAGGTAGACAAAGAAGTAGAAGAAACTGCATTTTCTCAGCCAGACAGATAATGAAAGAGAGACGGAGACTGAACTCTAAAGCGTGGCACTATTTATCCACTGAGTAAAAGGAATCAATAACTCTCTAACACACCCACACACACACATCCACACAGTGACAGGCCTCTAACGGAGGACTCAGACTAATAAAGAGAAGCCAGGAGAAGATAGAGCAGAGCCAGGCAGACATATAAAGGTAGAGACAGATAGAAAATGTAATGACTCTGATGGGAAACAGATGAAACTCATATCCTTCCACTGTTTTGTAAGCAGCCGTATCATCGCAATCGTTCATCTTCATCAGCCGTGATGCGGTGTTAATCAGCGTTTAACGGCGGTATCGATCTCTGAGGCCTCAGAGCCTCGGCTCAGTCGTGCGCTTCCTATTGAGCTGTGTAGGAGCAAACCTTTAAACATGACTATTGATCAGCAGGACGCCGAGGCTCCTCTGAGCAGGGATCACACTAAATGACTCTTTTATGGCTCACGCTGCTGGTTTATCTGTGTAATTAGGTCCGATATTACAGCAGCAGAGCCACCTGAGAGGACGCTCCTCGCTATGATTACAGGCCACATAACAGCCAATACAAGCAGCTACTGAGGTCCTCATAATCCCAGTAAAAATGTCCTTCAGGCTGTTTTGGATTTTATGTGCAGCAGTCTGTGCTCAGGTCCACTGTGCCACGTTTAGGAAAATGAACACAGCCTCACTTTAAAATTATTTTTATTCTCCTCCTCATCCCTGCTGCACTGCAAAAAAAGAAAAGTTGGGTGAACTCAAAATTTCAAGGCAACAAACTTCGATAAAATTTTAAGTTGGACAATTAAACTAAATATTTTAAGTTTTGTTTTTGAGTTTGCTCAACTCTGAATTTCTCTGGCACGATTGTAACACGGCTATGAAATGTCAGCTAATGTTGTGATCACAATTTTGAGTTAGCATTGATTCGCTAATGGCTACTCTTGTAGCTGTAACAAGCAGCGCCGCTACAATCAGTTAGCCGCTAGCATCAGTTAGCCGCTAGCTTTCGCTAATGACCGAATTTCACAACAAAGAAATAAGAGTTAGCAGAACTATTGTCCCTTGTTGTGAACCCCAACTTAAAGATATAAGTAACAACAACTCACCAACTTGTTTTTGAGCAGACAACTGGCTTCCTTTGTTGTGCTAACTTACATTATTGCCCTTAATGTCAATAATTTAAATTTCCTAGTTTTACCAACTTAAATCACTGTTTTAGGCCAAAAAATACAAGTTGGCTTTTTTGCAGTGTGGAGCGTTTTTTCTCTTTCTCCCCCACATCAATTGACTTCAATTTTGTGGACTAATTACAGCAGCTCCATGAGCAGTTAAATGGCTCCTGCTATAGGAAGTCAATGAAGATGTTGTGTACCTCTGATCTCGTATGAGGGGATATATTTAAAGTTATTGCGTTTTCTCCAGGCAGTTAGAGAATAAAGCCTGACTCACAGAAGGTTCACATTGTTTCTGGAAAAAAATAGATGATTGTACTGTAATGAAGACAACTGAATGGGACCAGGATCAATTTTTAGCCAAACACACTGTGAAAAATGTTTGTAGAAATTACAGTAAAACACTGTCAAATTACATCAGAAATAGGGTGTAAAATTGAAAATTGTATATCACCGTAGACACTTTTAATTACCGTAAATCAAAGAATAGCACAAAACTTTAACCTTTACTGTCATTAACTGTAGGAAACACACACTTTTGCTGTAAAAATATAACATTTTCATGTAAAATTAATGGAGAACTACCATGATGTGTGAATGAATGACACAATTACCCTAAAAATAACGGGAATATTCAGTCTAAATGACAGTTTTTGCTGATATTTACATTTAAATTTATAGTAGAAATTACAGAAAAACTGTCAAATTACGTCAGAAATAGGGCGTAAAATTTAAAATTATATACCACCATAGTCAGACACTTAATTACCGTAAATCAAACAATAGTACAAAACACAGTAAAACACTGTCAAATTACATCAGAAATAGGGTTTAAATTGAAAATTGTATATCACCGTAGACACTTTTAATTACCGTAAATCAAAGAATAGCACAAAACTTTAACTTTTACTGTCATAAACTGTAGGAAACACAAAGTTTTGCCATAAAAATATAACATTTTCATATAAAATTAGTGGAGAAATACAATGATGTCAAAATTACACAATTATCCTAAAAATAATGGGTTTATTCAGTCTAAATTACAGATATTTACATTTAAATTTACAGTAGAAAACCCACTCACTGTCATTTTTACGGTGAAGTTCTGGCAACCACAGCTGCCGGTATTTTACCGTAAATTAAACAGATTCATTTTTACAGTGCAGCTCAGTAAATCTAAAATTCAAAACACTGTCAAAGGTCTTAATGATAAATTCCTCCGCAATGTTGATAATGTTTAAAGTGGCAAAATACTTTTTTTATTGGCTTTAAGTCATTATTATATCCTAATTGTTGGTTGCCCAATGTAATGGCTACAGAATAACGACACTATCTGCATTAAATTAGCCTCCCACATTGAGAACGTCAGCACATTACACTCCTTCCACTATTACCTTTCACAATAAAAGCCCAAATATATTATATCACTGCTTAGCAGAGAACATTTGGCTGAGAGGCAACAAAATAGCTCATCGTAGCAATATGTCGGCACAACAGTGGCACCATACAAATGTAATAAAAATCCTACATACTTAATTCATAAAGTCCTTAATTACAAAATTAAACAAATTAGCCTAAAGTTCTGCCTCTGACCATTCAGATAGCCAAACCTAGTTTTGGATAAAGTGGTGGCCAAGCAGATTTCAGCACACCTTTTTCCCAGGGGTCCCTAGACCTCAGACCCCAAGATTTCTGAATGAAAATAGGTAGGGTACCAATGAGTCTCCACTTTACAAACATGCCCATTTTATAATCACAACATGCAGTTTGGGACAGAAACAATGGCAGTTTTTCTCATGCAGTCCAAACTTGTTGTTTTGGCCTGTTAAGATTTCTGCATACTGGGGTCAATAAACAGACTCAGGCCCCGTTTACACGAGGACGCTCGCGGGTAAAAACGACAAAATATTTTATCGGAAGTGCCTTTCGTTTAGACGGTGACGGCGTTTTGGGGGCTTAAAGACGAAAAATCTGAAACCAGCCTCCAAAGTGGAAAAGTTAAATCCTCTCCTCCGTAGCGTGTCGTCTACACTGACAAGACACAAAACTCTGATCTGATCTGCTCACGTCACGTATGTGTTTACGTCACATACATGCTCCAGTACAGGAAATAAACAAACGTGGGATTATTTCCATGGTGGGACCTTCAAGCTGCTCTGGCAGCTCTAATAAACTTACAGGAGTCTTTCCACCAAATGTCCAGGATATGTACAGATAGTATTAGTGAACAGAGAAGGATCTGGAATTACCTCCATCACATTCTGGATGCAGCAATTGGTCGGAGGCGAGCCAGACGGCTGTGAAGGAGACCTGGGAGATCTAGTGATGGTGGAGAACTTTGTGGAAGGAGTAGCTGATGAAAATGTGTGGCGTGAAAACTTCTGCATGCCCAAAGATGCTCTTATCGCTTTAAGTGATGCCGCCTGGCTGCATACAATCGAATTTCACACACTTTTGCGTCACCGTATGCAGCAGATTTCCTCCTGAAAACGCTCGTCTAAACGAGGAATAAAAAGTGAAGACGCGACGCCACTTTTGCGTCTTCTGTTCAGACCGTCCTCGTGTAAACGTAGCCTAAATTACATAAATTGGGTATCACTGGAAAGCTGAGACTCTTATGGATTCAATGAGCCTGATTTTATTCATGTGTGCTGACTAAAGTCTCAATAGTGGCCATTTCACTTTAGTTTAGATATTTAATTAAATGTTTTGAACTTGACCTCAGTGTATAAAACAAGCTGCTGTGACCTCTAGGATAATCACAGCCTCATGAAACTTAACAACCCACCATTCTTCTCTTTAAAGACATGCACACTTTATACTATTACCATGCAGTCTTGGGCAGAAACCATGCCAGTATTTATCATGCCGTACAAATGTATTATTTCCGCCTCTTGTATGTGAATATTTCTGCATACTGGGGTCCCTAAACAGTCTGTGGATTGCATATATTAGATATCACTGGAAAGTCGAGATTTAATAAGCCTAATTTATTCATGAGTGATGTTAGTTGCCACAGTAGCCATTTCACCTTGAAACTTTATCTCACTGTAAAATGATTTGATTGCTTAAAATGTGTCTGTGGTGTGGAGGGGTAGTGTGGAAGACATGTGTGTTTGCATAAAGAAAAAAATAAGAATCTAATCCTGTTTCATGCAGATGAAGCAGATGGTTAACATCACTGAGGCCTGTTTACTTTCCAGATTGTAAATTGAGGCATATTTACACAACCTCTGCAGTTATTACAAACCACAGGAGAGTCTGAGGTATTATCACACAAAGAGGGTTTAACTCCATGAAAAACATCACAGCTGGACCTCATCCAAATTCAATTATAAAAATCTATCCAATCACTCTGCAGCGTTAGAAAGCCCCAAAATCAGCAGTTCTAGCTCATCTCTTTCCCATTTCTACCATAGAGGTTAAGCTGTCTGTCTATCTTTTTTAGCAGGCTTTTTTCCACAAACTTAATGACAGCTTTCACAGATTAGCCTCAAGCAACAAGGACATCCAGATTTCAGTCTTGAGGGGATATTTTAAGGGTCACAAGCTGCATTTAGATTACATCAAAAGTGACAGAAATTAAGCATTTGGGAGCAACCAATGATGAAGGAAGCACTCAGATTTTGTATGCATGTAAGTAGCAATAGCACCGTGTAGAAATACTCTATAACAACTGAAGATATAAAGTAAAAGTACAACAGTATAAGCATCAAAACATACTCAAAGTACAGACAGTAAAACTACTGTAAGTAATGTCGCAGCTGGTGAAGCACATTTTAATCACTTTATTGTTCTCCTGAGCTAAATTCACAATCTACCCAGGAGTAATTAACCCATAAAAACCCAGACCCAGTAATCCTTAAAGGAAAATTATGGGGGATATACACTGCAAAAAAAGAAAAGTTGGGTGAACTCAAAATTTCAAGGCAACAAACTTCGATAACATTTTAAGTTGGACAATTAAACTAAATATTTTAAGTTTTGTTTTTGAGTTTGCTCAACTCTGAATTTCTCTGGCACGATTGTAACGCCGCTATGATTATCAGCTAATGTTGTGACCAAAATTTTGAGTTAGCATTGATACGCTAATGGCTACTCTTGTAGCTGTAACAAGCAGCGCCGCTAGCATCAGTTAGCCGCTAGCATCAGTTAGCCGCTAGCATCAGTTAGCCGCTAGCATCAGTTAGCCGCTAGCTTTCGCTAATGACCGAATTTCACAACAAAGAAATAAGAGTTAGCAGAACTATTGTCCCTTGTTGTGAACCCCAACTTAAAGATATAAGTAACAACAACTCACCAACTTGTTTTTGAGCAGACAACTGGCTTCCTTTGTTGTGCTAACTTACATTATTGCCCTAAATGTCAGTAATTTATATTTCCAAGTTTTACCAACTTAAATCTCTGTTTTAGGCCAAAAAACACAAGTTGGCTTTTTTGCAGTGTATGAATATGTATATGCATCTAGCCTATGCTGTTTTAGTTTATGTTGTTTATTTTTTTTCGGTTCGAAAAGAAGAAGAATTAATAATAAAAAATATAATACAAAGTAATATATAGAAGTCACTCAAAATCATACCTAAATTCAATAGATTTACTCGAGTATCCTGTTACTTTCTGCTGCTGTAAAAATCCAGACTACTTCAGCAGTGAAGTTGCATCAGTGTTGTGCCCCTTCGGGTGTCAATAAGGCTTTTAATTTACTCTGTGCTGGACTGCTGGAGAACCTAATGGTGTTATTAGAGAACGCAGTGGCTGTCCTCCTGGTGGTAATAATTACACAGCAGGAAGGAACGTCAATAAACACCGTGGACAAACACATTAAAAGAGTGGAGAGGGAGAAATCAATGATGTGTTCAAACATCCTCTTTTTATTCTGCAGCGAGTGATATGAAAAAAAAAAAAAATTCAAAAGCAGGAGAGTCGACTCAGCAGTGGGAATCTGATGAAAGACGAAGCATAACTAGGTGTGCGACGGGAAATGTAGGTGAGAGTGGAGGTGAGTGTGTGTGTGTGTGTGTGTGTGTGAGCGGGGGAGTAAACATGGCTGAACTGAACTTAAACGCAGCACAATGAGAGGAGACACTGCGAGGAAATCATGAGGAATTTGCATTTATATAGCTACTACTTACCGCTCACCCCCTCCAACACTAATGACAGCATTCAGCATCAATACACCCCTACAAAACACACACACACACACACACACACACAGACCAAAATCAGTATTTGTAAATGTGTGTTCATACATATTCATGTATTTCTGGCGACAGGTGAGGCCCCGCTGAGCTGTTCATTTTCATCCCTGTTCTTCCTCTTCTCTTCTTTAAGACACACACATCCTCCTCACTTCTGTCTTTGTGAGGACCCTTTATTGGCAATGCCTTCCCAAGACCCCTAACCTAACCTTAACCATCACTAAATGATTCACCCTTAACCAGTGGCGGTTCTACACAGGGGCCTCCAGGGGCCACTGCCCCTGTGAAGAAGCCCTTGGCCCCTGCTGTGGCCCCTGTGTCAAATTAATAATAAAATGATCAATTTATAATGATGAACGATGAAACAATTCTTACCAATTTTTTGTTTATACAATATCTCATTGTACACAAAAGGAACCCAGAATGTGTACATTGTATAATAGTTTAATTATGCAACAAAAGCTAGTTTATATTAAAAAAGATCATTCTCATTCTACTGCACTTTCAAAATAAAAAAAGCAATTGTGCACAAATTGTTATTGTTAGTAAGTCTCATTGTTTCAATCAATGTATTTGTATCTTTCAAATATACTTCAATGAGATTTAAAAAAAAAAAAAAAAAAGCTAAAATAAAGGTTTTAAATGCTTAAATATCATCTTTGCCGTTTTTTAATGTTACCCTCTGATTAAACGCTGGCCCCTCCTTGGCCCCCATAGTAAAACTGGTCTAGAACCGCCACTGCCCTTAACTTAACTCTAACCTAAAACTAATCATAACCTGAAAGTCTTAACCGTCAAACAGGCCTTTGAAGAAGTGAGGACCGGCTGAAATGTCCTCACTCTAGACTATAACGCCCGAGTACCACATAGCCATCTTTGGGGTACCACCTCTAGGCTGCAAAGTTTCAAAATTACAAGCTAACGCCTTGGCATTTGGTTCCCTGCTTGCACGCAGACTTATACTTTTAACTGGAAATCAAATTCACCTCAGTCATTTCTGCAGTAGCTAAGAGATGTACTATCTTTTCTACCTTTAGAAAAACTGAGATGCAAGTTATATAAGGCCGGCAAGAATTTCACAGTGACCTGGAGTCCCCTTATAGAATTTGTAGAAGGGTTCCCTTTCCAATGATGTACCTTAACACCAGTTGTATTCCATGGTTAGAAACATATGGTCACGCTGGAAACATCAGCTCACTCAACATCAAGGTTATTATAGTTAACGAAAACTAACAAAAAAAGAAAACTAAAATTGAAAATACATTTTCATTAACTGAAATAAAAATAAAAACAAGAGTTTTTTTAAAAACGATAACTAACTGAAACTGTATTGTGTGGTTACAAAACTAACTAAAACTAACTAAAATTTGAGTGAAAATGTCCTTAGTTTTCGTCTTTGTCAACTTTTTTCATACATAATTCAGTGTTTCTATTTGAACATGCAACACATGGTGAATATGTTTACTGAGACTGGGATATTTACACTCCAACCAAAATTCAAAACACCCTGAACTGTAAGAGTTAATAACCTTATTGAGGCTAAGATGGATAAACCAAAGGAAATGAAGGCACATACCCATTACAAAAAAACTAAAACTAACACTAAAACTAATAAAAACTAAACTAAAACTAGCAAACTCACTCTAAAAACTAACTAAAACTAACTGAATTTGAAAACAAAAATTCACAACGAAATTAAAACTAAAACTAATGAAAAATCCAAAACTATTATAACCTTGCTCAACATATGATGAGAGGTTCCTGTCTGATTATTTTTGCATTGTTCCTGTACTTTTCTGTTTTTGTTTGTTTGTTTGTTTTTTTTTTTTTTTTTGTCTTTGTTTAAGAGCCTTGGGTGGTCTGTGTTTGTAAGTTGTATGTCTGTTAATGAAAAGCTGCAAAATAAAGTTTGAAAAAAAAAAAAAAAGAAAAGTCCTCACTCTATAACTTAAAACCATACTCTGGTCCTCATTATGTAGGAAACACCAGTATATGCATACACACATGGACAAACACACACATTTTCTCACACACTCCGACGCCACATCCATTTATTCTGATTTACCGCTCACCCTCACCATCCTGCTGCAGTGTCATAAATCAGCGGTGGCGTGCTGTAGCGTGGACAGCAGTTAATGGGCCGTTCAGCCGTGTTCCTGCCGCCTCAGCTGGCTCGCCTCAGACTGAAGGGCGGGTCAGGAGGTAAAGCGACTCGGCGGTGACCTCAGACCGCCGCGAGGTTCACAGAGGAGGTTCTGCTGCATTACTGCAATGACCAGTTTCTGCCTTGTAAATATTGTTCACGTCAACATCTAACTTGTATTTGTGACTCAAGCAGCAACATATCTGATGGAATAATATAGAAGAACAAATATTGACCTCTTGCTCATCCAAAGTCTGTGTGGATTTGGACATTAGATAGACAGATAGATAGATTGATAGATTGATAGATAGATAGATAGATAGATAGATAGATAGATAGATAGATTGATTGATTGATTGATTGATTGATTGATTGATTGATTGATTGATTGATTGGTTGATTGATTGATTGATTGATTGATTGATTGATTGATTGATTGATTGATTGGTTGATTACTTTATTCATGCCCGAAGGGAAATTCGGTTGTCACAGCAGTCCGGTATTCAAGTACAATAAAATACAATAAAATACAATAGAATAAGATACTGAGGTAGCATGAATAAAAACAACAATAGAAAAAAACACAGAATGCTATTGTGACTAGACGGTATATAATTGTAATAATAGTACAGTATATAGTATATAATATGTAATAATAAATAAATAGTAACAAAATAAAATAAAATAAAAAAATTATAAATAAAATTATATGATATATAATATATAAATATATAATAATAATAGTAATAATAATAATAATAAATAAGGCCGGTATAATAATAATAATAGTAGTGTATTACAGTATATAGTAATAATAATAGTAATGTCAGCAACACTATATATAATAATAATAATAATAATAATAATAATAATATTAATAACATAGTAAAGTGTTGTGCGTAGATTTAGTGCATTTCTGTAATGTTGATTCTGGCAGAGGTAGATGAATTATAGAGTCTTATTGCAGAGGGAAGGAACGACTTCCTGTATCGTTCCTTGGAGCAGCAGGTTGGATGAGTCTGTTGCTGAAGCTGCTCTGAACCTTCTGGAGGTGCTACGGGTTGGATGGGCATTAACACTCTAAATCATAATTTCAGAAGATGAACAACTGCGTTAGAAATTATCTTATCCTCGTAGTGTTATCGACTTGTCAAGCAAAAGCAACCACACCGCAAATCATACCGTTTTATCATCTATTTTATTCTGAATTATTTACACATTGACATCATATTGTCTTGAAGAAGATTTGAAACTGGTGATTGAGACCATAACGTTGCCACAATAATTTTTTTTTCTGAGGTCATAAATCAAGTGAGAAGCTGTCTCTCTTTGTATTGAGATAGATAGATGTTGGTTGTCTTGTTTTTATTTTTTTACTTTATTTTTTCTTGTTTTTTTTGCTGGGACAGTTAGATTGTATAAATTATATGTTGATTGTAATTCAATGATTGTAAATATTGCTTTCTTTTATTGTTATTAGTTTTTCTTTTCTTTTAAAATGAATAACAGAATTATAATAATCTATTGTAAATATTGCTTTCCTTATCTTGTTATCTTTTTTTCTGATGCTTGCTTTGGCAATATATAAATTGTTTTGTCATGCCAATAAAGCCAATTTAATTTAATTTAATTTAATTGAATAGATAGGACAGTAGCACAAAATATGAAGATGAGAAATTGTGCATTTACTCCCAATGAGAACAACACAATAACATTATGCTATCTAAATTATATGTAAATAGCATGTTGTGTAAACATGCTGTGTCGGTTCTGTTCATGCTCTTGACACGTTCTGTCCTTCCACAGTAGATGAGGTGAAACAGCCGCCGCAGCACCATCAAAGGGAACATTTGAATTTAAACAGGAAGGCTGTTTAGTTTTATCTCAGTTTATCTCCTCTGTGTGTGTGTGTGTGTGTGTGTGTGGGTGTGTGTGTGGGTGTGTTGGGTTAAATGGTTTTTGTTTTCTTGTCTTTTTGTGTGTGCAGCCTCTTTATCGAGCTGTTATTTTTCTCCTCAAAGGAAACGCTGATTCATCTCTTTCCACTAAACGCTCATCTCAGCAGGGCGATCGAGGGACAAGAAGACATAATTACGGTGTTCTGCACAGTGCGCTCTCTCTCTCTCTTTCTCTCTCATCCCTTTCTCTCTCTCTCTCTCTCTCTGTGTCATTCTCTGTCTCTTCTTTGATTTCTCCATGTCTGTCTCCTCACTCAGTTGATGTGAGGTTAATCAGGAGGTGGTGATAAAGTGAAGTCTGTGCAGTCGTCCACCACTAAAGAAACCACAGATCAATGTGAAAACTGTACAAACTGAAACCTGCTGGGAGTCTGGGAAGCTTCCCTGTCAGTTAATTAAACACTGATTCACATGGATTCAGTGGGAAACAACCTGCAGGTGTCCCAGCATGCCGTGTGTCTCTGAGACTTCACCAACAGAAAGAAAACAAGAAACAAAAATAAAAGCTTGACAGAAAGGATTGAGCTGCATTCGTTGTGGTAGTTACAGAAGCTTACAAGACACAAATCAATCCACTTGATCTGATAATATGAAGCAATCATCCAACTCTTACTCACAAGGTTTTCTCCCTTGAATTCCATACATTTACAGAATAAGTCTCTTTTTCAAACAACCGCACTGCAAAAAAAGAAAAGTTGGGTGAACTCAAAATTTCAAGGCAACAAACTTCGATAAAATTTTAAGTTGGACAATTAAACTAAATATTTCATATTTCACTTTTTATGTATGTATATATATATATATATAGTATAGTTAGTATGCAAAATACCAACTGGAACATTTAAAAGTGATTGATTGAATATTTATGTCGGCCTTAAAAAATGACACAAATAATGCTTAATTTCACCTTAAAAGTTGGTATTTTGCATATATATAAAAGACACTGAGCCTCCACTATATCCTTGCTCTGACTCTAGACTATAGATCTAGAAACTTAATTTCACATCTTTGACTGCCTACACACCAAAAAACTTGGGGAAAATGGTCCAACAACTGAGCAAGATGGGCAATTTGGCCGCCATTTTGATATGCAAATGAGAAGGTCAAAAACTCAAAATTTCGCTTGGGAATAATTTTTTTTTTATTCAGCACTCTTGAAATAAGTAAAGTAGGCCTGTTCCTGACTTGTACCCATAAATGCTCCTCACTTTCACTTTTTGGACAATTACGTCTAGACTAATACCTCTATCTGCAGTATCAGTAGTGGTACTATGTGCTAAGAACAGCAGCAGTATATTTCCAAAGCTTGTCACCATGTCTGCTGCAGCCTCGCTGTGACACAAAAGGTCAAAGGTTGCTCAGTGACATCAGTGTGACCTGGATGCTGAGCAGCTGTCTGGATGGAGGCCGTCCTCAGATCACAGAGGCTGATGAGAGACAGGCTGCAGCTGGGACCAGACAGTCCAAACTGTGTGTGTGTGTGTTGTATATTTGCATGTTTCTAGCATTGTGGGGACCGGTGAATTAAACACTCATTATGAGGACTTTTTAAAAAATGACAATATTTTTACTAGTTGTTTTTTTTTTTCAGTTTGAGGGTTAGATTATTGAGGTTATATCTATAAAGGTTAGGGGTTAGGTATTATTTTCTGTAAACAGTGGCGGAAAGTAACTAAATATATTTACTAATTACTGTACTTATGTACACTTTTGAGCACTTGTACTTTTACTACTACATTTATATGACCGGTTCTAATTCTAATTAGGTATTACATAAAATATAGTATACATAAAGCATACATAGAATAAAAAAAACGATTTAATCAACCAGGTTTGTACAAATAATTAAAAAAGAAACTTTTCCAGCTGCAACATTAAAGCGATAAACAAATGGATGTTTCAGTAATTTTAAACCAGTAATAAAATATATATTACTCTGAAATTAGCCATTCTGCATAATAAGTACTTTAACTTTCTGTACTGTAAGTTGTTTGATGATAAAACTCTTGTTCTTAAGTATTTATTTAGTCTGTCACTCTCAGAGAAACTGGGTTATGTGGGTATTTGTGGAGGCTACTCCTTTATATGCACTGTGCTGACCTGGTGACTGTAAATCTGTGTACGGGCAACAGGCCAGTAATCAGATTTTGACCTTAATTCTGATTTTCACTGTACACTGCAAAAAAAGAAAAGATGGGTGAACTCAAAATTTCAAGGCAACAAACTTCGATAAAATTTTAAGTTGGACAGTAAAATTAAATATTTTAAGTTTTGTTTTTGACTTTGCTCAACTCTGAATTTCTCTGGCACGATTGTAACGCCGCTATGAAATGTCAGCTAATATTGTGACCACAATTTTGAGTTAGCATTGATACGCTAATGGCTACTCTTGTAGCTGTAACAAGCAGCGCCGCTAGCATCAGTTAGCCGCTAGCTTTCGCTAGTGACCAAATTTCACAACAAAGAAATAAGAGTTAGCAGAACTATTGTCCCTTGTTTTGAACCCCAACTTAAAGATATAAGTAACAACAACTCACAAACTTGTTTTTGAGCAGACAACTGGCTTCCTTTGTTGTGCTAACTTACATTATTGCCCTAAATGTCAGTAATTTATATTTCCAATTTTTACCAAATTAAATCACTGTTTTAGGCCAAAAAAATACAAGTTGGCTTTTTTGCAGTGTAGTGAGAGAAGATGCTGTGCTTCAACTGATTCATTATTTATTATTTATCATTTTTGTGTTTGTGTCAGAGCCTAACAAATAGTCAAATGTGGGGTTTCTTTTGTGTGCCTCTCAGCAGGGCAGCAGCTCTGACTGGAGACATTATGTCATGTTGAACTAACATCTGCTGGACTCTGTGACACAGATCATCCAGCATGATGACAAAAAACTCAGCTGGAATTAAACAAACACACAGAGAGAAACCAAAGCAACAGAAGGTCCCAATATAACGTTTGTAGTCTTTATTTCCTTCACATTTTCTCCATTCAATCTGTTTTAGTGAGACTGGAGTAGTGCCAATGTAGTTTATATGTGACTGCATCCTCTGTTGTGGTATTTTACTAATATTTTAATCATATGCACATTTGCATATTAAACTAATTTGTTGAAATATCAGAAGAAAACAACAACATTTTGGCAAACATTTGTGGTGTGTGCAGTGGTGAAATGTTACTATGTACAATACATTTACTCAAGTACTGTACTTAAGTACAATTTTAAGGTACTTGTAATTTACGTGAATATTAAACTGATGGCTCAAGTAATTTTTTCAGGATTTTCTGGCGATTTTACCAGCCAGAAAAAAAGGTAAAAAGGTAGCCAGCATCATGAGGAGACGATTTGGGCAAAATAATAATAACAATAATTTTTGTCAAAAAAAATAAATAAAAATGATTTAGGCCATTATTTTTGGAAGGTGATGATATGTAACTTCATACTTGTACTCCACTAAATTTAAGAGGTAAATATTGTACTTTTTCCTGCACTACATTTAGCTGACAGCTTTAATTATTTTTCAGGTCGATATTTAAATGATAAAATCATTTGCATATTTATAAATCAAACCTCATAACAATATATTAAGAAGTTAAATGAGCCCTACCTTGACATTAAAATCCTGCTTACATAAATGCATCGAAAATAATGATCTAATAATATATTTAGAATATATAAAACAATGTGAGTGGATCCAATCTGCATAACAAGTATTTTGACTTTTGATTCTTTAAATACATTTTGATGCTGATACTTTTGTACTTTCACTTCAGTAAGTTTTGAATGCAGGACTTTTACTTGAAGTGGATTCATTTCACAGAGTGGTATTTTCCACCACCGTGTGTGTGGTGTATTGATTAAAAAACAAAATGTGATAAAATTTGATGCAAATATACGAAGCACCTAGCCTGGGTATACCCATACTGCCTTGCACGCTCAAATTTAATTTCGAACCTCCATCCAGTCTGGCAACCAGGGAGGTTTCTTAGCCCTGTTTTAGGGATCCAATCACAGAGCGGGGAGGGACGGCAAGACGATGACGCGTACTACTCGGCACTTGGAAGCTTGTAGTTTTCTTACGGATCCAACATGGCTGCTGCAGACACGAAACTCTCTCTAGCTGTAGATGGTGTTTTAAATAGTTTGGAGCGAAAGTTGAAAGGCGAAAGGTCTCTCAGCGGCTCCGCTGTCCCCCGGCTCATAGCCAGATCACCGGCGTTACAGTAGCGGGGCTATTAGCCGCTAGCGGCGCTAATCACCGGCGTTATGGTAGCGTGGCTATTAGCCTGGAGAAGCAAAGCAGCAGCAACACTCTCTCACAGACACACACACAACAAACATCCATTTCTGTCGCTCTACTACGTCATCTGGTATAACTGATCTGATTGGCTAAGAGCTACCTACAGACGCTTTGATAGACATTCTAAGCGCCCAATAAACGGCTCTGGAGGATCGTAAACCACGCCTCCTCTACGGAGAAATGAACGGCTGGTTCCCAGACTAGTGCTGTGTTCCAATACCCATACTTCCCGTACTTACTATACTTAGTTTGAGTATGCAGGGTGTTCCGATTCCGATCGCGGCGAAAAGAAGTGTACCTAAAGGACCCGTATGTTGCACTCATAACGGTCAAAACGTTGAGTGTGGAGCGATGTACACTATACGCACTCAACAGCCGCAATCTTGTCTACGTAGCGGAAGAGGCGGAGCCAGGCAGCGCCGCTCAGCTCGAAAAAAATGTTTGTAATGGCGGCCGACGACGCCGGCGCATTCTCCACATTTGCTGCGTTAATGGAGCCATATTGCAGGATTGTAGAAGTAAAGATCAAACAACACAAAGGATAATTTTTTCGCCGTTCAAAGCCGTAAGTTTTTTTGCGGGTGACGAGCCGCGGCGGCCGTCGCGAGCGTCATTTCCGGTAAGTGCACCACGGAGTATTAGATTTGGAACAACATTCACCTGCTGAAATCTGCGTACTTAGTAAGTGCGGATAGTGTACTGCGTTTAAGTGTACTCATGGAAGTATGGGTATTGGAACACAGCATAGATCTCATTTGAGATTAGTCTGGTGTTAGCCAGGCTACGAAGCACCTGACTGTCCAATAAAAGTATCTTTGTATGTGATATATACTGATTAAAGACAATCTAATCAATTAACAAACATCAAGCAGCCTGGAGAAGTTCTAACAGCCATCACAGTGAAGCCTGAGGCCAGACAGTCTGGAGGGAAAGATGTGTTGCTGCACTTCACAACAGTGGTGCAGTTATAAAGTGTAACACACACCCACGCAGCTCTGCTCCCTCCACCTCACAGACTTTCCCCAGAGTCTCCCGTCTCTGAAGCTCAGGGTCAGACTGAAGCTCAGAGAAGCAGGCGCTGCTTTATAAAGCTTCTCTTAAAAACATGAAAGGACATCTGCAGGGACAGAAGCGATTTAAAATGCAGGACAGAGTGACCAGCGGCTCTCTGAGGGACGAAGCTGTGGAGGATCGGGGACCGAGTGAGAGTCTAACGGTTAATCATGAGGAGATAACAGCGCCACAAAGCAGGTGATTCTGCATTATATAGAATAACTTACAGGAAAATAATCTACACTGTAAAAATGAATCTGTTTAATTTACGGTAAAATACCGGCAGCTGTGGTTGCCAGAACTTCACCGTAAAAATGACAGTGAGTGGGTTTTCTACTGTAAATTTAAATGTAAATATCTGTAATTTAGACTGAATAAACCCGTTATTTTTAGGATAATTGTGTAATTTTGACATCATTGTATTTCTCCACTAATTTTATATGAAAATGTTATATTTTTATGGCAAAACTTTGTGTTTCTTACAGTTTATGACAGTAAAAGTTAAAGTTTTGTACTATTGTTTGATTTACGGTAATTAAGTGTCTGACTATGGTGGTATATAATTTTAAATTTTACGCCCTATTTCTGAGGTAATTTGACATTTTTTCTGTAATTTCTACTATAAATTTAAATGTAAATATCAGCAAAAACTGTCATTTAGACTGAATATTCCCGTTATTTTTAGGGTAATTGTGTCATTCATTCACACATCATGGTAGTTCTCCATTAATTTTACATGAAAATTTTATATTTTTACAGCAAAAGTGTGTGTTTCCTACAGTTAATGACAGTTAAAGTAAAAGTTTTGTGCTATTCTTTGATTTACGGTAATTAAAAGTGTCTACTACGGTGATATACAATTTTCAATTTTACACCCTATTTCTGATGTAATTTGACAGTGTTTTACTGTCATTTCTACAAACATTTTTCACAGTGTACATTGTATGATAAGATCTAAATAGAACGGCAAAATATTAAAACATTTTTCAAGGAGGAGAAGTCAATCACCTACTGCACTTTGAATTCAGTTATCAAGATCTGAGAGTTTTACAGAGCTAACAGTAGCCATGTTTCCATTTAACCCTCTATAGTACAGAGTTGCCCTCAGGCAACATACCCATTTTGGCCTGTCAAATTTCTACAATGCATCTTTTTGAGTGATGCGATACTTTAAAAAAGAGGGAAGAGTATAGGGAACCAATAGCAATGCTTTAATTTGTCACATGACCTCCAGGAGGCCATATTGAAACCCTATTTTGCAGACTTTTCCAAAGGAAACAGCTTTGCTATTTTGCGCCACAATGAACTCTCAAAATGTCATTTCCTGGCCCTTCTCCATCTGGAAAAAAATATACTCCTATAGTTGAGTAAACCTTAACCTTTTGATAGTTTCATGCAATTTATTTTCTAATTAAATAATGGAAACTTGTTAAAATGCAACTGAACTTAGACTGTTCAAGACATTTCATGTCAATGGTTCAATGGTACTACAGGCAACATTCAGACAAGAAACAGGTTAAAAAAGGTCCTTTTATGAAGTTTTTAAATTTAAAATGTTTTGTATTGTACCCTGTTGAAGCTACTGAATCTTTTACACATGTTTAATAAATACATAATGTCCAAATTATGTTAAAGCAACAAACCCCAAAAACTTCCCAAAAAAAAAAAAATTATAACATTTCTTCAAATGACGTTTATTTTGTCTATTTTAAGACAAAAAAAAAAAAAAAACTAATTTGAAATTGTTGCATTAAAGAAAATGAATGAGGGACGTTTCCAGCAACTGGTTTAGAGCGAATAAACAAATCTGCATAAACGTACTTTGGTCAGAAGATGGCAGTGTAATGTATTGTATAATCCATCAGTAAACAGGAGACACACTTTCAGCAAACAGGGCTCAATAATGAGCCAAAAGGCTTAACTTGAAATTATATTTTATCCTCCCAGTGCGTTAACTTTGTGAGAAAGGGCATTTATGTTGTATTCCTGTAGTGTCGGAATAATCAGGGAAAAAACGAGTTTCGGACTGGTATTATTCATAAATAATATCAAGTCGTATTCTTTACATTAGGAGAGGGAGCATGCCTTGGTGGATGTTCCCCCTTTATTAAGTATTCATAATATTTGTTTGCTAAACTAAATTTGTAAACTACCTTAACCTGTCAGATAAATGTTATGCAGCTAAAACTACAGTATATCCCTCTGAAATGTTGCAGAGTAGAAGTATAAAGTAGCATTAAAAGAAAGAAAAGATCAAAACTATCTAAAATGTGTACTTTAGTACAATACTTGAGTGAATCTACTTGGCTACACTGTAAAAAAAACTGTTGTTTTTACGGTAAAATACCGGCAGCTGTGGTTGCCAGAACTTTACCGTAATAAATACGGTGCAACTTTTTCCAATATTACGGTAAAATGATATTAGCACTGTTGATTTCACATTTAAGATTGCCATTTTATTCCATATTTTACCGTAAAAAATAAAACGTTTTTCCATCAAAAGAAACACTGTCATATGGCAGATATGATTGACAAGAAACAATTTTATAAATGCTGCATAGATTAAAGATTTTACCATTAAATATTACAGTATATTTTTGTTAGAGATATGGTGTTTCGTACATTTAACAGTGAGAAAATGTATTTTTACAAAAAATAAATGCTAAAAATTACAGTGATGGCTTGTAAATATGTTAGTATATTTTTTATATTCACTGTGCCAGTGTGTTTTACAGTGAAGTAATGCATTTTTCCCCCCCAAAAAAAAGGAAAAAATAGTGTTTAGTTTTGGCTGATATATGCATTTAGGGTGTTTCATTGTTACTGAAACTGAATTAACCCATTTATCATTTTACGGTCTTTTACTATCACGGTTTAACAGTTTTTTCACCGTAAAATCTACAGACATTTTTAACCCTTTGATGCACAACATGGGTCTAAAGTGACCCGACTGAGTTTTTAATTTTCTATATCTTCGCAATAAATTAATTTCATCATTCAGTATTCCAGGTTTTCCTCAATCAATTTGTTTTTCATCACCATACATCCTAATTTTTTGTTTTTCATTTCTTACTTTTTGAATAAAAACCCTTTTTGTATCAATACGCTTCTAATGCACAACATGGGTCAAAAATGTCATTATGGGGGTATTGTGTGTATAATTTTAAGGAAAAATTAATTTAATCAATTTTGTAATCAGGCTGAAACATAAAAAAAATGTGGAAAAAGTGAAGCTCTGTTAATACCTTCCAGATACACTGTATGTGTGACAAAATTATACATAAACATGTTAAATATATTAAATATATGTGTGTGGAAAGTAACTATTTGAAACAATTTACTATTATTATAGTATTGGGTCATTTAATTTTAATACAAATTTGGATAAATTAGTAATTTTTGACCCATGTTATACTTTAGAAGTGTTGTCCATATGTTGTGCATCAAAGAGTTAACAGTGTACATTAACTTTTCAAGGGACAATAGTTTTCAGTAACACACTCCTCCGTCCAGTGATATTGGCAGAAACGTTCGTTTTTTCTTCAGCACACACACCTCTCTGCAGTGTTTCCTCGTGTGAACACAGCAGCTTGTACTCCAGATGGGCTCGGCCTCCTTCTACGTCTCCTAATCAAAACTAACGACTAAAGAAAACCTGCTCTGAGAAAACATCCAGGAGCTCAGCGAGGATACAACATTCATCAATGACAAAAGTACTCACAAGTTACAAGGAGAAGGAAAAAAAATACAAGTAACGAGAAAAACTTCTACACGTCGTCCCAAGTTTTATCAAAGTGAGAGCCTGTTTTTTAGGAGTTTTTATTGGCATACAGTACAGGCCAAAAGTTTGGACACACCTTTCATTCAATGCGTTTCCTTTATTTTCATGACTATTTACATTGTAGATTCATCAAAACTATTAATGAACACGTGGAATTATGTACTTCACAAAAAAGTGTGAAATAACTGAAAACATGTCTTATATTCTAGTAAGCAAAGGGTGGTTACTTTGAGGAATCTAAAATACAAGACATGTTTTCAGTTATTTCACACTTTTTTGTTAAGTACATAATTCCATATGTGTTCATTCATAGTTTTGATGCCTTCAGTGAGAATCTACAATGTAAATAGTCATGAAAATAAAGAAAAACGCATTGAATGAGAAGGTGTGTGTCCAAACTTTTGGCCTGTACTGTAGATGACCTTGTTCCTTATGGACATTTTACATTTTGTGTTATTGTGTGCTGTGAAGAGTCACTTTCTATAGATGTTAATGTGACAATGATTGCCCTTTTTTTTTAAACAATCAATTAAATGTTAATATGTAACGTGAAAGGTGTCTCTGGTAGAGAACGTTCAAATAAACCTGCAGCTCCCCTTCGCTTTACAGAGCTTTATAGTGATTGTTAACTCATCGTTTATCCGTCTGGCCTTTAACTTTAATGCTCTGGTTTACTGAAACAAAAGTAGTGATAATACAGTGTCAAAATGCTACTTAAAAACTTACAATTTTACTAAATTTTACACAAAAAAAAGTAGTAATATTTCAAGTTCTAGTAGTTCTATTTCATAATAATATACACTACCGGTCAAAAGTTTTAGAACACCCCAATTTTTAGTTTTTTATTGAAATTCAAGCAGTTCAAGTCAAATGAACAGCTTGAAAGGGTCCAAAGGTAAGTGGTGAACTGCCAGAGGTAAATAAAAAAAGGTAAGGTTAACCAAAACTGAAAGATAATGTACATTTCAGAATTATACAAGTAGGCCTTTTTTCAGGAAACAAGAAATGGGTGAACAACTTAACTCTATGGAGTCTTGGGCTATTTTGTCCATTTTTTAATTCTTTTCATGTCTTTGTAAGTCATTTTGTGTCTTTTGGTGTCTTTTTTTGTCATTTTGTGTCTTTTTTTGGTCATTTTGTGTCTTTTTTTAGTCCTTTAGTCCAACATAAAATGTGATTTTGAATCATTTTTTTACTTTCAAAACACTATCATGCTCAATAAAGAATTTTAAATGTTGCAAATGTGCATTCATTTCAGAGTACACCGAGACATTAAACTGCATCATTTTCAATTAAATTCTGGAAAAGTTGGTGTGTTCTAAAACTTTTGACCAGTAGTGTATATTATATTTTTATTGACTAATTAATGTGTTCTTCACTTTAATGTTGCAGCTGGTAAATGTGGAGCTCATTTTAATTACTTCACATACTGCTGGGGATCTTCTTTATTTATTTATTGTTTATCTATTATTTATTTTATTTATTTGCATTTTGTATGAACCTGTAAAGTAACTCAAGCTGTTAGACAAATGTAGTGGAGTAAAAAAAAAAAGTACAATATTTTACTCTGAGATGTAGTAGATCAGAATTTAAGTAACAGAAATTTTAAATACTCAAGTAAAGTACAAAAAATAGAGCCTGGCAGACATATTGGTTGCCAGATATTATCGGCTGATATTGGCCTGTCAAAGGCCTATCGGTGTCGGTGTATATGCTGATCGATAACTTTTTTACACAATATATAATGCAGAAAATGTTGCTTGATGTGGTTTAGAAATGGTGTTGGCTATTATTTTTTTAATTCTTCTTTTGTAATACTCAGCAATTGACAGTTGAAACTGAACAGTAATAATGTTTATTTAGCTATTTATTTTAATCCCTTTTATTCTATATTTTCTCAGTTATCATTTATAGAATTGGCTGACAATGTCAAACATAGTTTGTATAATGTATGATAATGCTAAATATTATTTAAGTTTTATGTTTAAGAAAGCAGCTCTCTGGGTACATTTGCAGAGTGGTGAAAAATCTGTGCACAATCCACATAAAAAAAAGGTTTATATTCATTCCTGCTCAAAAAATTACTCTATTGACAGGTTTTTGATGAATTTCCCCCCTCTAAAATCAGTATCTGTCTCAAAAATCCCATATCGGTCCAGCTCCAGTACAAAAACCTCAAATTTACTCTTAAGTGCAGTACTTGAGTGCACTTGTACTTTGTAATTAGCCAGCTGAAACAAAACATCTGTTTCTCTCGTCAGATCTGATTTGAGATCTCTGTCTGAGACGAGCAGCTTGATAAGCCTCTTGAATTTGTGCCTAAAATGCTCTCAGAGCTCTCAGTAAAAAATGAATAAAAGGAGGAAAAACCTCAAATCTGATCAATTGTATCTTGGCGGCAGTGGTAGAATGTAACTAAGTACATTTACTCAAGTACTGTACTTAGTACGATTTTGAGATATTTGTACTTTATTTGAGTATTTCCATTTTAGGTTACTTTATACTTCTACTTCACTACATTTTGAGGCAAATATTGTACTTTTACTCCACTATATTTAGCTGCCAGTTTTAGTTACTTTTCAGTTCAATATTTAACATAAAAACATAATTAATATGAAATGTTTCCTAACATGTTAACATGTTTTAAATTGAACATCATAAGAGTATATTAAGTCGTTAAAATGAGCCCTACCTTGGGAAAATTAAAGCGGTCCGTACATAAATGCATCAAAAATAATAATCCAACAATATATTTTTAGAATATATAAAACAATCCAAGTGGGTCCATTCTGCATAAAAAGTACTTTTACTTTTGACACTTTTAAGTACATTTTGATGCTGATACTTCTGTACCTTTACTTCAGTAAGTTTTGAATGCAGGACTTTTACTTGTAGTGGAGTAATTTCACATTGTGGTATCAGTGCTTTTACTTAAAGGAACACTCCACCGTTTTTTCATATTAAAACATGTTATTCGGTCAAGTAAGACGAGTTGATACAGACCTCTTGCGTCTCAATGCGTGCACTCAATCGCCCTGGCGCGCGGAGCTACTTGGCTAGCACTTAGCTTAGCCCAGTTCATTCATTAGGATCCAAACAGATGGACAGTTAGAAGCGACCAAACTCCTCCACGTTTTCCCTATTTAAATACAGCTACACGAGTAGTTAAACGACCAAGTATGGCAACACAAAATAAAACGTGGCGCTTTTCTAAGCGGATAAAAAGGATAACTATAATGTATGGCGGAATAGCACTTGGGAGCACTTCGACTCGGCGCAGTAATATCATCACTCCTGAAAAATCTTCTCCCCTCAGGAGTTTGGTCGCTTCTAACTGTCCATCTGTTTGGATCCTAATGAATGAATGAACTGGGCTAAGCTAAGTGCTAGCCAAGTGGCGCCGCGCGCCAGGGCGATTGAGTGCACGCATTGAGACGCAAGAGGTCTGTATCAACTCGTCGTACTTGACCGAATAACATGTTTTAATATGAAAAAACGGTGGAGTGTTCCTTTAAGTAAGGGATCTGAATACTTTTTCCACCACTGCTTGGCGGGTAATTTGTAGTTGAGCTGATGTTGCAGCTTTACACAGGATTCATTCTATCAGCAAAATAACTCTCAGGTCAGTTTGTCACATCTTATAATAATGGTGTTCTAAGAATATAACCTTTTCTAAGCCCACTGTCTCACAGAGCTGCAGAATTATGTGACAGTCTAAGCGGTGTTGGTAGCTGCAGAGTGAACCGTCCCTCTGGTTCTCTGCACAGACCCTCACAGTCTCTGTGGGGCTGCCTTTGTGGCTGTCTGGCTGTAAATCCCAGCTCTGGCCGGAGCAGAGTCGCCTTCGTCCTGGCTTTAATCCGTCCAGCGGCGGGCGGCGGTGGGATTTGGGAGGACAGTTTGGCTTTAGTTTCCATGTAAACAGAGAATGAGGTTAAAGGAGGAGGACAGCTGGACCGTCACTCAACGTTAGCTTCGCACAAACGCCAACAGCAGAAGCACAGACAGACAACCAGCAACCAAAAATACTCACAAAACTGCTGCTACTCTTAAAAGTTACAAGATACAAAAAATCTTTCCTGCCACATGCCATCACACTGTACAATAACAAATAATAACCTGGTTCATTACATACTGTCTATGCACTTTATGTGTTTTTTTATGCACACTGTTCATTGCACCTTATTTGTTTCATAGCACCAACATTTTTATACTGTATATTCATATTTATTCTGCACTGGAATTCTATTCTACTCCTTCTATAGACACTTTATATTTTATTGTATTTTTATTGTATTTTTATATAAAAAGTATGTCTAGGTTGTTCTTTTACTTAATTGTGTTGTCATTGTCTCTGTGTGTAATGCTGCTGATACGCTGTAATTTCCCAGCTTGGGATAAATAAAGTCTGTCTGTCTGTCTGTCTGTCTATCTATCTATCTATCTATCTATCTCTCTCTCTCTCTCTCTCTCTCTATCTATCTATCTATCTATCTATCTATCCATCTATCCATCTATCTAAATGTGACCTTTCTCCTTTATGCCCTAAATGTAAAATAAAGATAGGCAGTCTAACCCATTGCTTATGGTCCTGCAGGAATATACAAAAGTTCTGGCACATGGTGGGGAGGGAGATTAATAGGATTTTATCTAAGAATCTGCTATGTGACCCATTATGCATGTTGCTTGGGATATCAAATGGCTTTATTGTTGATAAGTATGAGAATAAATTGTACAAAATGTTAACTTTCTGTGCTAGAAAATGTATTCTCTTAAACTGGATAACAGATAAAGCTCCCTCTAGAACACAATGGCATAAGGTTGTAATAGAATATATATCTCTTGACTATCTGACATGTATGCTGCGTGATAAAGATGACATCTTTCATAGAATATGGGACCCTTTTATGTTATACATTGGTATGAATATTTCAACCATATTTACACGAGGATTTACATAGGACTGGAACATGTGGGGTGCTTAACTGTCATTTATTTTTGTATCTATATCATTTCTGAATCATCTGTCGATATGTTTTTTGTTTTTTTTCTCTGTGTCTGTGAGCCGAGTTGTAGTGTAGTATAGCCCAGTGTGGGTTCTTTTTATTTTATTTTATATTTATATATTCTATTTTATTTGTTTGATTGTTCTTTGTGTTTGTTTGTTTTTCACTGTGTGCTGTGAAAATCAATAAACATATTGTTTTAAAAAAGAAAAGCTACAAATGTGTGTATTACATGTGGATTATTAAACAGATGCAACACCAAAATCATAATCCCTAAATTTCTCTTATAATCAAACCCCATCTTCAGCAGCGAAAGAAGTATTTATATCCTTATCTGCAGTAAAAGTACTAATACTACACTTTAAAAGTCCTGCATTAAAAATATAGTACTCTTAAGTAAGAGTAAGTAAGTATAATCAGGAAAATATGCTGAAAGTACATTATTAAAGTTGAATAATGTTCCCTGTGACTGTTATTAATTCTGAGAATTCATCTCTGTGAGGGCAAGTGAGCAATTAAGTGGCCATTGAGGGTTGGCAACAACCCCCAGGTGTGGGCAATTTTGCACTTCAATTGGAAATTCCAGCCATTCACAGCTCTGGCAGAGGGCGGTCTACACTTGTCACAATCAGCCTTGATGCAAGAAGTTCAATTACAATCACAGTATAATAACAGGGGCGTTTGCTGAAGCGGCAGCCGTCCTTGGCTAAGACGGACGAGGCTACGACAAGCAAGTTACCTGTGCAAGTTACCGAGCAAAGGGAACCAGTCCTATTCCCTCCCAGTCTTACAATATGTGCCACTCCATTCCTGTTGTTGTCTCCGGTCCACGCAGAAAACTGGCCAAAAGGTGCAGAAACCTAACTAACCTTCGGCCTCTCAAACAGTCTACTGATGAATTATTGCTGTAACAGCAGTCATCCAGGTGCAGGGGAAGATGATGAATTTGAACTAGCTGTCAGCACCTCTGACATGATTTTATTAATCCAAACATGACATGCATTTTGTTTCCCAACATATCTGAAACTTCACAACAAGTACAAAAGCAGCAGTACTGGCTATTTGAGAAAGTAATGTTAATAGCAGCATTGTGGGCCCTACTGGTCAGTTAAGAGTGCTGAGTCAGCAGTCAGTGAGAATACAAACAATCTATTGAACAGTTTTATTTAAAAACTATGAAATTGCGAATCACCGCAACTATGAGAGATCCATCAGCATAGAGTCCTAAATTAGGGTGACCATATTTTGATTTCCAAAAAAAGAGGACAATCGGCACGGCCTCGAGACACAAATTCAGAAAGGCTTCTCGGAGGTTGATGAACATGCTTTATTATGCTTCAATGGTGCAAAATTAACTTCTGTAATAAAATAAAATGAAATCTGTACAAACTTGTAACAAAATAATAGCTCTCGTAGACTCTTTTCAAATAAATGAATAAATAATATGAAATATTGTTCTAAATATGAACTCTTCTGTTAGAAAATCTAGCTTCAACAATATATCTCTTAATAACTCCAATAAGATAAATAATAGAAGTCTCACAAAGATCACAAGGAGCTTTGAGATCTCCAGCACCTTTATTAGACACTGAGACATATGTGCCAGCATTGCACACGGTGCACTCCGCCTCCCACCTGTCCCGACCGGGACGGTACGTCGGAAATTTTTTTTGCAGTTCATCTGTGAAGCTGCACTTACGCTTCGGCATTTCCCGTGCAATGCTGCTCCGCTGTTCGATCTGCCCTCTGTCTGCTCTGCTCTCTCTCTCTCTGTGTGTGCGCGGCGCTGACCCGCCCACAAGGCAGCCTCTTGGTAATTACGTTTCGCAAAATTGTGTGCAAAGCGCCGGTCAATTTACGTGCACGTGTACTGGTCCTGTGAAAAACAGTGAACACCGGACATTTTCGTGAATTTATAAAACCCGGCCGGACGCCCCGGACAGGACGTAAAAAGTGGACATGTCCAGGCAAAAGAGGACGCTTGGTCACCCTACATAAATATGCACAAACGAGATTAGCTGC
Source organism: Centropristis striata (assembly GCF_030273125.1). NCBI lineage: Eukaryota > Metazoa > Chordata > Actinopteri > Perciformes > Serranidae > Centropristis > Centropristis striata. Next base: position 3,654,327 of record NC_081522.1, read on the forward strand.
AGACAGATGGACAGATAGCCACCACACTCCTCCTCTTCCTCCTCCTCCTAATCCACGGACGGACGGCGTAGTGTTGCAGACTCACCTGTTGGGGGCGTCGCTTCCTCGTTTGGCTGTCGTGGTGCGACCGGCTCTCAGCTCACCATTCATTCCAGCGTCTGGAAAACAGAAACAAGCTGTCAGATCAGGTTAGACATGGACACTGGTCATCTCACCACCTGACCTGGGGGAGACCGCGATGAAGCTGGACAGGCAACACACACACACACCACTGCACAGCAAGCAGAAAAAAACCCTCTGTGGCTCACACAACTTACAAAACTAAATTAATAGAGCAAAAAAACAAAAAAAAAACCACACACACACACAGGCGCAGCGGGCTCAGCCGGCCACCTTAACGAGCGGCCTGAGAGTCTAATTGGCCTCCATCTGTCAGACTGAAATTAATTTCCTCTCACATTTATGATGCTTACTCTCTCTTCAACAGCAAACATGCACCTGTCTGTCAGTCTGAGAGAGACAGACAGGTGCATGATCATTTTGGAAAACACCATAAACTCTTCGTGCTGCCTTCATGTGTTGAATCCTGATGTTGTGGTGGGAAGTAAAGGAGCGAATCCCCAAAACATCATCTGTATGTATGTATCTGTTCAACTGACAAAAAAAACCTCTACTGGCCATAGTAATAATGATTGTTATTATCTAAGGTCGGGTTGGATGGATGGATCGATCCATAAAACACGTTAACACACGATCCAAATGATTGAAAGGCACAAGCAGAGGTCATATATTTCATTAGTGGCCTCTGAGAACTTTTGCAGACTCGTGCTTTTTCCCTGAAGTGTGCACATATGGACGTTTCCATTGTCCAGCTAAAAACACAGTCACTGAACTAGAATGTGTCTAAAAAACTTCATTCAAAGCTAAAAAAAAAAAAAAAAGGCTCAAAAAGCTGCAGAGGAAATAACTAAACAGTTAACGTTTATATGTTTACAATTTCTTTCACATTTTTTACTGTAAAATTGAAAGTTTTAGTGTAAAAAAAAAAAACAATGCTGCCTTAATTTTATATTCAGCAATATTATGGATTTTTTTTCATTTTAAATAGAATTCACTGTAATTAACATTCAAGACAATTAAGCAATTGAAAAATAATAATGTACATTTTTTTAATAATGTCCCATTATATTAATTTACAGATTTCTACTTTTATTTTATTAGTGATAAAGGTAATTTATCTTTTTTTAAATGGCATTTGCACACGTTAAAATAAAAGAAAAAAAAGAAAACCCCTGTAAAATAATAGCCTCATTCTGTCTCCCTGGGAGATACATTGACCTCAGGCCGGCTAGGCGGGGGGGGGTTGTTTGTTTGTTTGACTGAACAAGCACATGCTTTCCTACCAAGGCTACGTTTACACGAGGACGGTCTGAACAGAAGACACAAAAGTGGCGTCGCGTCTTCACTTTTTATTCCTCGTTTAGACGAGCATTTTCGGGAGGAAATCTGCTGCATACGGTGACGCAAAAGTGTGTGAAATTCGATTGTATGCAGCCAGGCGGCATCACTTAAAGCGATAAGAGCATCTTTGGGCATGCAGAAGTTTTCACGCCACACATTTTCATCAGCTACTCCTTCCACAAAGTTCTCCACCATCACTAGATCTCCCAGGTCTCGTTCACAGCCGTCTGGCTCGCCTCCGACCAATTGCTGCATCCAAAATGTGATGGAGGTAATTCCAGATCCTTCTCTGTTCACTAATACTATCTCTACATATCCTGTACATTTGGTGGAAAGTGTGGGAGAAAGTGCCTGAGCGCTAGATGTACAGCACAGAGCACCTGCACGTCGACATGGTCTGTTTAGGCCAGAGTAGACCATCGCCTCACTAAAATTCACCGTAGAAGAGTCAACCGTGGACTCCTGCAGGGATGCTGAGAGGGTAAGCATAAAGGTGAGACATGGAGCTACCTATCCGACCCATGCCAGCTGGCGCATCATAGGCCTTAGGCAAAAGGCCGTTTGTGACGCCTCATTGGGGAGACGGACACCTAGCATCCAAGTTCAGGGTTTCATTGGGAGAGACGATGAGCACCGTCACTGTTGGTTCAATAGCCGGCATGCGACCCAGACCAGTCCCTCCAACATGCATGCAGCTCCCTTAGGTATTCCTCTGAAGGAGGCACTGTTCTGAGATAAACAAGTTTTACACGAGCGAACACGCTGCTGCTAACCATAAGAAGACATCACGACACACTGTATGCTGGGAGAGGGAGTGGACACACCAACAAGGTAATAAATAGACAAGAATACACACCCAGCCGAGAGGCCAACCTTCATTTGAATGTATGATGCTCCGAAGGAAGGGCGCTCACAATTTCGCTAACAATTTAGCTTCGGCTATTGCAGCTTCAGTTAGATATTTTAGCATATACTGACACTACAGCTGTAGTATACCTGCGACGCGAGAAGAACAAAGGAGCAGATCCTCTGATGACACTAGAAGATATAGCCTATCAGGGGTCATCAGGGGGTCACAGGTGACTTACATGCGCAAGACGAAGTCATTCAGTGTTTATGCACTGCCTCTGGTGGTCAGGGAGGTTGAAATAGAATCAGACCTACCTCAACAACATTAACATGCTCCTTACAAAAGTACATCAAAAATAATAATCCAATAATATAGTGACTGGGGATTTCCACCAGGCACGGAACGGTGTTAATCCGCGATAATCCTGAACATAAGGGAGACCGCGAGATCCCGTGTGTATAAAGTAAACAACAACAACCAACAGCTTACTTTGCTTCTCCGACGCGAAAGATCTTTTGATCTGACCATCTATCCTTATAAAAACAATGTGTTATGTCATAAATGATTGTATGGTGTTCCACTTCAACAATCAGACTCTCGTCGTCCATGTCTCCGACCCTCTGAGATCCTTTGATTGATTGATTGCTGATCTGGTGCCTCGGTCATAACATAATGTTGATTTACGTTGATTCTGTGTCAGATTTCCTGTCTGATGGGATCTGATCTGTGGTTTAGCAACGGTTTAGCAACGTCTCGCGGATAAAAATAGAAATGCTACAGATTGATAGTGCAGCGGACTGGAGAGCCGTGGCTGGGATGCTGCTGAACCATTCCATGGCGTACCCGGTGGAAATGCTCTCATTGATTAGCGTGGCAGCGATCAGCAACAGTGACTGCAGCACAGCCGTTCCGCGCCCGGTGGTAATCAGGCCTGAGTTTATAACAAGTACTTTTACTTTTGATACTTTAAGTACATTTTGATGCTGATACTTTTGTACTTTTGAATGCATGACTTTGACTTGTAGTGGAATAATTTCACAGTGTGGTATTACCATTTTTACTTAACCCATTGAAGCCTGGAAAGCGGATACGTCGTTTTGTAGTATTTGTATAAGCTCTCAAATACTTTTTGAATTTCATTTCTATCTGCTTCTATCAGAGGCTGAAAAATCTATTATTTAGTAGAAGCGTTGACACTTCTGTTGAATTTCCAGAAAAAAATCGCCCAGAGGTTTTACAGGAAGTTTTAGGCGTCAATGGGTTAAATAAGAGCTCTGAATCCTTGCTTTGCACTGCATCCAGGTGCAATTGCTGTGTTTACATATGCCCAAATGAACAGAACCTGAGCGTAAAACACTTGTCCAAACGAGTTCAGTGTGAACACTACCTGAGACAACACACTTGTCATTGTTGAGTGCATAAAGAACCTTTTAAGTTTCCTGTCTCCCTCCATGTCTTTAGTCATACTGAACTGCCTAGTCACCATTTGGATTTCGTAATTGAAAGCTGAGAGCAGCTTGTCTCTCCACAACCTCCATCAGAGCTCGGTGCACGGCTCCCAGGACCCCCCGCCTGTCAAGCCATGTTCGAGTAGGCAGCAGCTGGCCCTTGGCATCCCATCATGCCCCTCTCCCCACCCGCAGCGCTGACAGTCGGCGGCAAGGGTTGTTTATAGCTTCCACGCCGGCTGCAGCTTGTAGGACATTAGTCTTTTAGTGCGAGGTTTATGAGCGCCGTCACTCACCATCTGTTAACTGCCGGGGTGCCTTTAATCGCCCACCACCCCCCTCTCTCTTCCCTCCCCTGGAGATCGATAAGGCTGCCAGGTCGCCGCTACGCCCGTCGCGTGCTGAACGGGTGATTGTGCATCATCGACTGAGTGATTACAGCTATTTGCTTGCTTATTGCTTCAAATTGTTTGGACGACACATCAGTTTTCGGAGAGAGGTGGGGTGAAGATGGAGGGTTCTGGAGGAGAAAGAGAAGGGGAAAATGAGAGAGGAGGAGAGAAGGAAGAGAGAATTATGACAGGACAATTTCACACCCTCATGGTTATTGGTTTTCGGGGACAGGCTATTCAAAGTTTGGCAGGAAATCCAGAGCGTAGCAGAGGCCGGCTGCTGGCGTTGGGCTGAAGCAAAAACGATCATTTTTGCCCATGTTTGTTTTTAACTGTTTGTCTGGGAATATCTGTTTGCTGTATAGTGATGATGATGATGATGATTATGATGAATCTTCCTCCAACAGATCTGTGTCAGTTTGAGGTTCAGAGCGGCTGAACATTTTGGAGTTTAAAATCAAGCATCGGCACAAAAGTTTGGTTCAGTTGCTGCGTTTGATTCCACACAAATTGTGTCAAATTACAAACATTTTCCGAGAAATTTCAGTCTGTTGAATCAGCAAAAAGATCACAGTGGCAGAAGTCAATGATCCTTTTAGTGGCGACATTGAACTTAATACCAAAGCCACTTAATGTGCAAGCAGTAGGCAGGATTGGTCTCGACTCATTCCAATGTTTATTTCCATTTCTTTCATTAATTAGTAACCTGGAGGTGCATTAGGGTGTTGCATCTTGTGAGTTAATTGGCATACTTTCCTGATCATCAAAGTCTTTTCCTTTATTTCAGAACAGAAAAGCACTTCTCCGAGCTTCTCTCTAAAAGGAATCCAAACTGAAAATATCTACCCTGGTTGTTCTAACTTCCTAAAATGTACTTTTACAATATGTTATGATCAACTATCATGACCCTTGCATGGGGGTGGAACATTTCTGGTAAATTTTCTAGAAACTTTCCATGGCAAGTTAAGTTTGGGAATTTTGGATATATTCCTTTTCTTTGAACAACAAAAACATGAATGTTGAGTTAAATATTACTCCAGGTTTAATAATTTAATAATTCCTGGTTTGTTCCTGTTTATTTCCATAAATTCCCCTTAATTCCAAGGACAGTTTCCAACTTGGAAATTCCTGGAATTTAACACATTCAACCCGGATTCTGAAAAAAGGTTGTGTATCAGTATCTCTAAAGGTTTAGTGTGTCAAATTCAGAATTCAGATTGTATATTTACATAGACAAAAACGTAGCAATTCAAACATTATATATACTTTCTTTGTACGGTTTAAAATCTCACAAGAGGTCAGCAAATCACAGCATTCTGGTTTATCATTTACGTTACCAACTTTTATGGAAGTTAGGTTGTATAAACGCATCTCTAAATGATTTCTAGTTAACTTTGGCTCCCAAAATTGTACAATGTCATTTAGCAGATGCTTTTATCCAGAGCAACATACATTTGAGACTTAATACAACACAAGCAGAGAAGGAGTCAAAAGACAACACATGAGTAAGTGCCATGGGTTAAGTTCAGGTCCATTAGGATGTAGGTGCTATCAGGTGGTGCTCATAGTGCTTGGCTTGGCAAACTTTGGCTCCCAGCAATTCATGAATTTGAGGCACATTTACTAAAAAATAAAAAAAAAGTCTAATAGAAATGTAAGCAAAATGTGGTTGACAGATTATGACAACTGGTTCAAGTATTTTGCATGTGAAGACTGATGCAATCAGCTAATAGCCTGGCTAACACCAGACTATTCTCAAATGAGGTCTAGTCTGGCAACGAGCAATGGATTTCTCCGTAGAGGAGGTGTGGTTTACGATCCTCCAGAGCCGTTTATTGGGCGCTTAGAATGTCTATCAAAAGCGTCTGTAGGTAGCTCTTAGCCAATCAGATCAGTTATACCAGATGACGTAGTAGAGCAACAGAAATGGATGTTTGTTGTGTGTGTGTCTGTGAGAGAGTGTTGTTTGCTGCTTTGCTCCTCCAGTTCTCGCTTTCTGCAAGATTATTTATTTTCACGCTTTATTCCCCCTCATGTCATTCAGCCACACACATCCACTGATTTTATGGGCAATAAACAAGCTGCTGCGGGTCTCTGGGGGCTCCGCTGTCCGCGGTAGCGGGGCTATTAGCCGCTAGCGGCGCTAATAGCCCCGCTACCATAATGCCGGTGATCTCAGCGGAGCCGCCGAGAGACCTTTCGCCTTTCAACTTTCGCTCTAAACTATTTAAAACACCATCTACAGCTAAAGAGAGTTTTGCGTCTGCAGCAGCCATGTTACTACAAAACTACAAGCTTCCAAGTGCCGAGTAGTACGCGTCATCGTCTTGCCGTCCCTCCCCGCTCTGTGATTGGATCCCTAAAACAGGGCTAAGAATCCCCCCTGGTTGCCAGACTGGATGGAGGTTCGAAATTAAATTCGAGCGCGCAAGGCAGCCTGGGTATACCCAGGCTAATCAGCTAATACAGTGGTTCCCAAACTTTTTCTACTTCCCTTTTCTAACTAGAAATACTTTCAAACTGTCCCATTTAACCCCCTGGGTGGCTTCCACATAACACACTGGGGTGTGTCCTTATGAAGCCAATCGGCAAGAAAGAAAGACCTTTCCATATATTTGTTTTCATATTTGTGAAATTTGGTGTCGATTTATGATCTGATTTAAGTTTACCTTGCAGGCCTTGTTCTCATTTTGCTAATATTCCAGAACAATGAAATTATTTCAATATAGCCTTGCAGCACCCCCACTTTCATAACTATGCCCCCCCCCCCCCCCCCCCTCCCTCAATATTACATTTGCAACTGATAATGGAAAACAGCAGACATTTGTGCATCATTTGCAGGAATCTGGCTTTACAACTTGCTCAAAAGAACAAGAAACTGCACAAGTGACGAGATGATGGGGAGGTCAAACGTATGGTTTTAAGGAATTAAAATTTTGATCCGATAAAGATGTACCAAAGCAAATTCAAGTTTCTACAAATTTTTGTCATTCTCCGTCCTTCAACACAGTCTTTCTTCTGTAATGTGAGCCAGAAGAGAAGCAGAGACAGATTTAATGTCCAGGAACATTTACTGTAAATCTGTGTAACTTATTACCATCATGAGACCAACCAAGTCAGATATTCACCCACTCAACCAACAGAAGTTATTGCAGAAAAACATCAACTAAACTGGTTGTATCAAATAAAATTGAGGATTTGGGGTTAATAATTCCATGTTTTCAACGTGTATTAACTATCTTTTATGGTATCAAGAGACCTGTTTGAATGAATACACAAACTCACCAAACCTAGAAATTGTGTGTGTGTAAAAGTCCAAACATCAAACTGCATGTGGCCTGAACTCCACAGTTGGAACTACACTGCAAAAAAGCCAACTTGTATTTTTTGGCCTAAAACAGTGATTTAAGTTGGTAAAACTTGGAAATATAAATTACTGACATTTAGGGCAATAATGTAAGTTGCACAACAAATGAAGCCAGTTGTCTGCTCAAAAACAAGTTTGTGAGTTGTTGTTACTTATATCTTTAAGTTGGGGTTCACAACAAGGGACAATAGTTCTGCTAACGCTTATTTCTTTGTTGTGAAATGCGGTAAAATTCGGTCATTAGCGAAAGCTAGTGGCTAACTGATCCTAGCGGCGCTGCTTGTTACAGCTACAAGAGTAGCCATTAGTGTATCAATGCTAAACTAAAAATTGTGGTCGCAACATTAGCTGACATTTCATAGCATCGTTACAATCGTGCTAATTCAGCACATTGCAGAAGTTAGCAGAAGTAAGGATTAAAAGTTATTACAATGTAAAATTACAAATTCAAAAATCTGAATACAGAGTTGAGCAAACTCAAAAACAAAACTTAAAATATTTAGTTTAATTGTCCAACTTAAAATTTTATCGAAGTTTGTTGCCTTGAAATTTTGAGTTCACCCAACTTTTCTTTTTTTGCAGTGTACATCCAGGTGAGTTGATGACCTGGTTAATTGACTTCCTGTCAGGGTCTTTCCGTAAATCCTGCTCTGATATCTTCACAGCAACAAATAAAATCAGCTGCTGCAGAATCAAACCAAAAAGCAGCTCTGAAGGAAAATATATTTAAAAATCACTGCTTCTCACTCGGACCATCTGGAGACAACAGATCCATTTAACTTCCTGCTGCAGAGCACTCTTCATCTCCTCTATGGTCTCCTCCACATCCTGGATTCATTATTTTCTGTCTGTTCACTCAAATGATGTCTCAGTTCATCCTGAAACTCTGACACACAATAACTTCACTGATCATGTTTCATGAAACGGGAGGAAATGATGCGTCTCACAGCTCATTTCAGAGGATGGATGGCCTGTTTATGGCTGCAGCCAACAGTTTTTTATTGTGCATTTATAAAACCTGAATAAAAAACACCAGGAAAAAGATTAAATAAATAAATATATATATCTATAAATATTTTAAAGTTTTTGCGCTTGGCTGAGGTATAAAAGTTGGTGTGACAGACGGACAGACGAAACACATAAACATTACTGGATAAATATGAGTAAATCAAGGTAAATAGGAGCATTTTGATTTTATGAGATGTTTCCAAGCATGCAGATTGTTGTCATATGGCAGCAATATATCAATTGAACTTTTAGATATATTCTTATTTCATAATATTTCCTTTATTTAAGCAATTTTAGGCCAGATTTGAGAAGATTAGAAGATTTTTTTGATGCATTGATTGTTGAGTCTTATTCCCAGGTCGTTAAAAACTGTGTCGGTATTTGACGTTGTGACATTGGAGTGCAGTTATGGATCAGAAATGTTTAAGATTTATGTGTCCTGGAAGGTCACTATGTTGTTGAAACAGCAGCTCAGAAACCTTTGTTTTTTACATTGCTATATGTAGATCCTGTCTTTCTAACAAATTTAATTTGAGTCAGTATGTATCCAAAAATCCTACTCATTACATTTATGTTTTAGGTATGTTTTGATCAGTCCTGTCTGAAAGTGAGCGACCTCTCTAATGAACTTAGGCCCCGTTTACACAAAGACACTTGCGGGTAAAAACGCCAAAATATTTTATCGGAAGTGCCTTTCGTTTAGACGGTGACGGCGTTTTTGGGGCTTAAAAACGCAAAAATCTGAAACCACCCTCCAAAGTGGAAAAGTTAAATCCTCTCCTCCGTAGCGTGTCGTCTACACTGACAAGACACAAAACTCTGATCTGATCTGCTCACGTCACGTATGTGTTTACGTCACATACATGCTCCAGGACAGGAAAATAAACAAACGTGGGATTATTTCCATGGTGGGACCTTCAAGCTGCTCTGGCAGCTCTAATAAACTTACAGGAGTCTTTCCACCAAATGTACAGGATATGTACAGATAGTATTAGTGAACAGAGAAGGATCTGGAATTACCTCCATCACATTCTGGATGCAGCAATTGGTCGGAGGCGAGCCAGACGGCTGTGAACGAGACCTGGGAGATCTAGTGATGGTGGAGAACTTTGTAGAAGGAGTAGCTGATGAAAATGTGTGGCGTGAAAACTTCTGCATGCCCAAAGATGCTCTTATCGCTTTAAGTGATGCCGCCTGGCTGCATACAATCGAATTTCACACACTTTTGCGTCATCGTATGCAGCAGATTTCCTCCCGAAAATGCTCGTCTAAACGAGGAATAAAAAGTGAAGACGCGACGCCACTTTTGCGTCTTCTGTTCAGACCATCCTCGTGTGAACGGGGCCTTAAACCCACCAAAAAAAACTCTAAAACATTACATTCAGATCCTCTTCCACTCATTCTCGCAGCAGTAAAATAACATGTTAGAGTTTCAGGGTCACTTTTTCACACCCTAATGATCACAGCCTCTGCCGAAATGTTAGCAGACCACTTTCAGAAACTCCAGCACTGAAGAGAAACAACAGTGGTGTTTCTCGTCCGTGACCGTGGACGGCGGTGAGGATGTGATCGCTGACATTTCCCTGATTTTAATGGATGAATAAACACAACCTTGAACTTGACTCACAAGTAATGAGTGTGGAGGCTGAAGTAAATGCTGATCTTTATCGCTGTTAACACAGTTTTTATAAAAGAAAAGAGCTGGTTAATCTCAGAGAATCCAAATACAGTGGATACAGGGAAGTAAGTTTATTAATTACAATTCTGGACATTTTAAATTTTCATTTTTCAATAAGATTTCAATAAATTTGAAAGAGTTAAAGTGTCACCACTTCTTTTCACTTTACAGATATGAAGCCAGAAAATCCAAGATACTGCCGCTGCCATCTTGCTCTGGTGACATCATTTGGAGCCAGAGTCAATCATGATCTCACAACCCTGTTTTAAAGATTAAAATAACTAATTAAAATTAACACTTGAGTATTTATTCAACCTATTTATTGTTTTGTTTTTCTGCAGCCAGCCATCAGGGGCAATATAGATGTTTTGGCTTCACCGTTTGGGGGCTGTTACAACTTCTTTTAAGTGACAATAATATCGTAGATTGCAGTCATTTCTGGGACAATACATTTACCAAAAAATAGTTTGTAAATAAATTGTGACAGGCCTATGTTACCGTCAGAAAAGGGGTAGTGATGATGGCCACATAAATCATGGCGCGTAGAAGTTACTTCAGATAACATAGGCCCCGTTAACACTTGGTTTTAAAATGTGTCTTGGGCGATCAGATCACAAATGGTCGCATTTTAACAAATGCATCTTATAATGTAACAAACAGGACACATTGTCCTGTTACCTCCTTGTCCACAAATACGTCATCAATGCAGTTAGTGTGGTGGTTGTTAATGGAGAAGAGGACAGATGTATGTGGTTGGGGTGCAAGTGAAACCAGATGTCTAATTTTGATTTTGGCAGAAGATTCAGTCTGAATAGAAAACTTGCTGACTCATCGTTACCGGCATAGTACAAACAGGTATAAACAGCGATGTGTCTCATCGGTCCACTTGTGATCCGAATGCCCAAGTCACATGTTAAAACCAAGTCATACTTTTGTTTCCACATGGGATACAAACACCCATCTCCTGGTTGAAAGACTCATCCACCCCCTCGCATACCTGCCTAAACGGACTTTATCGTTCTTAATACTGTAGTGTAAATCTGTTGAAAATATACAGGTAATATAAGAAATGAATGCATGACATGACCTGGCAAAAGGTAGGATTTCAGTTTTTATGGGAAAGGAAAAACTCATTAGACAAGTCAGCTTAGCATATCCGAAGCGGATGCTCTGGTCGATACGATAACATTAGAATAGGAATCTGACCTCCCAAGTGTGCTCTTATATCAAAAGTGGAACATAACAGGAAATTACAGGACATTGAACTTTGGTTACACAGAAATAATTACGCACGAACCTGCAAACTAAAAAGAGAAACACAGGGCTTTGTCTCCTCAGAGTTGTTCTGATATTTGGATTTGTCTGTCACCTTTGGCATCTGTATCTGTTTTTGATACGTACAATAAATCCCGCACAAGACTGTAATTCGAATCTACCTGGTCGTCAAGTGTTTTTCTTTTAAGATTTTCTACGACAATACTCCATATCTTTGCTTCCACATTTGCTTTTACACTGTTCTGCCTTGGTTTCTTCATAATTACTGCTGCCAATAGAGGGTGCCACCAACTAAAAACGTTAACATTTCAGGATGTGGACAAGAGGAACGGTGACCACCTCTGTCACATCCAACTGCCCAGGTGTCAAACTGAAACTGGCCCTGACAGGGCAACACCCCCTCATGTTAATGAATGAATAAATTAATGAATGAATGAATGAATGTGAGCTCTGCACAGTTTACAACAAGAAGTTGTCAGTGCTGCTCTTATTTAACTAGTTGTTTTCATATTAAGTTAGCAATGAAGCTGAAGTGGCTGCAGCTGCACACACACACACACACACACACACACAAAGAAAGAAAAACACAAAACCATGTGCATACAACACACACTTACACTTTTCCTCACAGTCTCTGAACAATTATACTGCAACAAAAGATCAGTTTCAACATCTTCTCAAATGCACTGATGCTGCAGTGTGTGTGTGTGTGTGTGTGTGTGTGTGTGTGGCACTCACGTCTGTCTCGGTGGCAGTCGCTCCTGAAATGGGTCATGTTGAGAGAAGAAGAAGAAGAAGGGAGGAAGAGGAGGAGATAAAACCTGAAGACTGAGAGTGTCTGACTGATGCTTCCCTCACTGAGAGAGAGAGAGAGGTGACCGCTGAGTATGGCAGTGGGTCGTACCATGTAGCACTCCACTGAGAGGGGTGGTAGAGGAGGAGGGGAGGAGGAGGAGGAGGAGGAGGAGGAGGAGGAGGAGGAGGAGGAGGAGGAGGAGGAGAAGGAGGAAGCCGGTTTATTTATCGGGTAAGAAGGAGGGTTGTCTGAGATGAGACAGAGATGTGACAACACTGGTACGGGTGGTAGTGCAAAACAGGTAAAAGTGGACTCAGTAGAAGCTGAGCTAAGCTACACCTCCTCACCAAATGTAAAAAATGTGAACTAATTAGAGAAACATATTTCCAAAAATTTGAATCTGTCAAAAAAGGTTTTTTAAAATGGTCAGATGAGGAAAAACTGCCGCTGCTCCTCGGGGAAGAGTCACAGAGCTCTAGATTAGATTAGCAGCAGTCTATGTTTCTGCCTGTCACACACAGCTGTTGGTTGTTTTGTTTTTATTTTTTATTTTATTTTCTCTTCTTTTTTTTTTTTGCTGGGACAGTTAGATTGTATAAATTATATGTTGATTGTAATTCAATGATTGTAAATATTGCTTTCTTTTATTGTTATTAGTTTTTCTTTTCTTTTAAAATGAATAACAGAATTTTAATAATTTATTGTAAATATTGCTTTCGTTATCTTGTTATCTTTTTTTCTGATGCTTGCTTTGGCAATATATACATTGTTACGTCATGCCAATAAAGCCAATTGAATTGAAATTGAATTGAGAATAAAACATAAAACAAAACAGAAGGAAACACAGGACAGAGCTTTTGTTGGGAAGTTTTTCACCTCAATCCTGTGAATTCAGGTCAAATAAGTGGAAGGTGATTCTCAGTATTTGTCCTGTGGAGATGCTATGCCCCCTAGTGGAGGAAAACATGGTTGTTTACAAATGGAATTGCAATTAATTTCCTTTTGATATCTGCTCTGTAAATCACGTCTTATGTTCTCCTGTAAGACAAATAAAGAAACCAGAAGGCAAAAACATTTGATATCTATATTTTTAATTAATCAAAATATGTACTAATATAAATAATAATTATGGACTTTGTTTCTATACTGCCTTTCGCAACCACAATTACAAGGTGCTTAACAAAATACAATACCACACTATAGACCAGCTATTCTCAACCTTGGGGTCGGGACCCCAATTGGGGTCACCAAATCATTTAGGAAGTCAGCTCTGTCTCCACTGTGTTAAAGTGTTCATGTGTTAATGTGTTTTAGTCTTTTTGGTCACTTAATGTCTTTTTTTTGGTCATTTTGTGTCTTTTTTGATCATTTTGTGGTCAATTTGTGTCTTTTTTGGTTATTTTGTTTCCTTTTTTTGGTAATTTTCTGTCTTTTTTTGTCGTTTTCAGTCTTTTTGGTAATTTTGTTTCTTTTTTGGGTCATTTTGTGTCTTTTCTAGTCATTTTGTGTCTTTTTTGGTCATTTTGTGTCTTTTCTAGTCATTTTGTGTCTTTTTTTATAATTTTGTGGTCAATTTGTGTCTTTTTGTGGTCATTTTGTTTCCTTTTTTGGTCATTTTGTTTCTTTTTTGGGTGATCTGAACTGTGCGTGTGAGATTCTGTTCAGTGAGCGGGGGTCGCGGACAACATGCATGTTAAATTGGGGGTCGCGACTCAAAAAGGTTGAGAACTACTGCTATAGACGTGTGAGATATTGATTTATAAAAAATTAAGTTGAAGTTGTAAGATTTTGTCAGACATAGAAAGATATAACAAAGTGTAAGTCACTACCCAAATACATTTATGTGTTCTTTACATTGACATGGATGTTAAATGTGACTCCACAAGTACAAAAGTTTATTATGAATTTTTTTTTTACATTTGTAGTCAGCGGAGCCTTGGAGTGTGAATGAAAAAGAGGAAGCAAGGATACGGTGCATAAAGAATGACAAGATCCACTTGGTGGAGGTGGAGATTGGTAGAAGGAATATTCAGGTCTCTTACTTCAGTAAAAGTACTAATACCACACTGTGAAATTACTCCACTACAAGTAAAAGTCCTGCATTAGAAAACTTACTGAGGTAAAAGTACAAGAATCAGCATCAAACTAAGTATCAAAAGTAAAAGTACTCATTATGCAGAATGGCCCATTTTTTTTTGCAACTGGCATGCTTGCGCTTTGTCAATTGTTGTATAACAATAAAACTAATACTATTTGGTCTATAGGTGGCAAATGGTAGGCTTATACCAAAAGTTTGCAGCTGTGACACTGCAAGGTTATTATAGTTAACGAAAACTAACGAAATAACGAAAACTAGAATTGAAAAAACATTTTCGTTAACTAAAATAAAAATAAAAACTAGAGTTTTTAAAAAAACGATAACTAACAAACTGTATTGTGTGGTTACAAAACTAACTAGAATTATAGTGAAAATGTCCTTAGTTTTCGTTTTTGTCAACTTTTTTCATTCATAATTCAGTGTTTCTATTTGAACATGCAACACATGGTAAATATGTTTACTGAGACTGGGATGTCTACACTAGAACCAAAATTCAAAACAGTTAATAACCTTATTGGGGCTGAGATGATAAACCAAAGGAAATAAAGGCAAAATTTATTATGACCACTTTGAATCTGGCACCCAACACATAGCCCATTACAAAATAACTAAAACTAACACTAAAACTAATAAAAACTAAACTAAAACTAAGCATTTTCAAAAAATAAAAACTAAACTAAAACTAGCAAACTCACTCTAAAAACTAACTAAAACTAACTGAATTTGAAGACAAAAATTCACAACGAAATTAAAACTAAAACTAATGAAAAATCCAAAACTATTATAACCTTGGTGACACTTCTACCTTTTGGGATCTGTGTGCAAGCAAACGTTTTGTCTCCTAAATTGACAACTTTTTGGCACATAAAAACTACAGTGTTCAACAAAAATGTTGTCTAATAAACATTTCATGATTTGGCTGGATCCAAGGGATGTACCAAGCTGTTGCTGATCAGGATTAAAAGTTGCGGAAAGAATAAATTGCATGAATTTATTTTTATGTTTCCTATTCCTCGTTCAACAATTGTGAAACTCAGCATCAACCCAACCTGCTGCTGTTTGACGATCATCCAGGGATTGGATGCCAGACCTGCTGCAACATCTGCTGATCCATTGAAGAACGTTTCCCTGCTGCTCTGTAACGAACGGCACATCAGCACGGCCAACTGCAGAACAAAATGCAAAGGTAGTGATGTTCCAGCAGCAGACGATTGGTCCTCTGCAGCTTCAGATGCTGTACAACTGTTAGATATTAATCATAATGAACCTCAAAAGTGACAAAGTGCTGCACAAGACAATAACAGCAGATAAATATAACATCTCTCTATATACACTACCGGTCAAAAGTTTTAGAACACCCCAGTTTTTCCAGTTTTTTATTGAAATTCAAGCAGTTCAAGTCAAATGAACAGCTTGAAAGGGTACAAAGGTAAGTGGTGAACTGCCAGAGGTAAATAAAAAAAGGTAAGCTTAACCAAAACTGAAAGATAATGTATATTTCAGAATGATACAAGAAGGCCTTTTTCAGGGAACAAGAAATGGGTTAACAACTTAACTCTATTGAGTCTTGGGCTATTTTGTCCATTTTTGAATTCTTTTCATGTCTTTGTAAGTCATTTTGTGTCTTTTGGTGTCTTTTTTGGTCATTTTGTGTCTTTTTTTGGTCATTTTGTGTCTTTTTTGGTCATTTTGTGTCTTTTTTTGGTCATTTTGTGTCTTTTTTGGTCATTTTGTGTCTTCTTTTAGTCCAACATAAAATGTGATTTTGAATCTTTTTTTTACTTTCAAAACACTATCATGCTCAATAAAGAATTTTAAATGTTGCAAATTTGCATTAATTTCAGAGTACATTGAGACATTAAACTGCATCATTTTCAATTAAATTCTGGAAAAGCTGGTATGTTCTAAAACTTTTGACCAGTAGTGTACTTCAAATTAATTTCTATCTTTCTATATTGTTAAAGATAAATACAGTGTGTACTAAAAATACAACAACACACTTTATTTATCTTTAATTAAAATACTTTATTAGTATTTCTGATTCTGATAAATGAAGCAAAAGCAAAAAACAATAAAATAACTTTTTTTGCATCACAAAACATTATCAATAATGATATAATGGATAGATATAAAAATCTGTATAGAAATATACATGCAGACACACTAAAACCCAAACTACCTTTAAATAAGCAATCTTTTAGTTTCAGATCTGCTTCAATTCAGTTTGAGACTTCAAACTCTTCCCAGCAGATTTTCTGGATATCGACGGAGAAAATAAATTATGTTTACCTCCAGAATTCGAAAAGCTTTGATTGGCTGATAAAAGTTTAATCAGTGTTTATAAATTGACCTGGCCAAGCAGCTGTCATCCAACTCTGTTTTAATTACAAAATCCATTAAATGATTTCATTTTAATTAAAGCTGTCCTATCTAATTAAGATATGATGATGAGAAGAGCCGGGGCATCTCCCAGGCTTCTTTATTTAACCTCTGTCTGAGACTTCCAGCATGCATTTCAATGAGGGTTTATCCATCAGGGTCAGTGCAACACACACACACACACACACGCACACACACACACACACACACACACACACACACACACACAGGCTGTATACCTGTTAAAAAAACCCTAGCTGTGATTCCTTTAGGGCAGGGCTGTCAAACTCAAATACACAATGGGCCAAAATTTAAAACTTGAATAAAATCGCGGGCCAACATTGAACAAATAAACCTTTTAATATATACCAAACATGTTTTGCTTTAACATTAAATATGGAACCAGCAACGCTTATAAACATACAATATATAACTAAATAGTGCAGACATGCAAAATCAAATTTCAAATAAAAAACACATCAATGTCATTAATTTATTAAATAAAAATTAAATAAAAATCGTATGCCTCTTTTCTATTGTATATAGTAGGATTTAACATTTGTACTAGATGATATGGTGCCACACAAATTAAATTTAAAATAAGTATTTGATGTATTTTGATTTCCTATATTTGAGGTAAATGAGAGAAAAACATTTTTAAAATTGAATAAAAAAAACATATTTGTTAAATCTTAACCTGACAAGTATGTAAAGCTGTCAGCTAAATGTAGTGGAGTAATAAGTACAATATTTAGTACTTAGTATAAAGATTAAACTGTAAACAAGTTTAAACAATCATGCCTTGAAGTGGGAACAACTCAAAAATGTTTTGTGCAGAATAACAGTTATAAGGACATAAATCACACACACACACACACACACACACCTTTTTAAAAGCACACATCGTTGATGAAAAGTGCATAATAGTAAAATATATCTTAATATATTTGAAACTTAGATTTTTAATTGTCATTTTATGTTATTTAACACTTCTACTCGAGTGAAATGTGTACTTTTTACTTCACTGCATTTATCTGACAGCTTTACTTACTTTACATATTCAGAATTTACACACAAAAAACAACAACAAGCTTATAAAGTAGTTAAAAGTAGCTACAACATGCTGTTTACACATTAGTGGTTAAAACATTTTTTATTGTGATGCATTATTCATAGAAATATCTGATCAGGGTGATGTTTGTTTTTTTTCTTACATAACATAACGTACGTCAAGATAAATCCGTTGATTGAGAAGAATGAAAATACGGTAAAAAAAATAAAAATTAATTAATTAAAAATAACAATGTCAAACAACAGAATTAGGAAATAATAGAAATAGAATAAAATAAGAAAGGAGTATTTTAGTAAAATGAATAAAAATGTATCAATATTATACCATCACCTATAGTAATTCTGCTAACACATTAATGTATCAGTATTAATAATCAAGTAATATGAAATACAATAAACTAACAGTCAAAGAGACCAGTTTTCTGCATTTAGTACTCTACTTATATTTAAACTACATCTTCCCAATTATACTTATATACTTTTACTTCATTAAGATTTGTATGCATTTTTACATTTATGCACTGGTACTTTTGCTTAATCTTAATATATTATATACAGTAGAGAAGAGTTTATGTTTCTGTCTGTAAAGACAAACTTTTCTAAATCAACTCGCCGCCTAAATGTGGGTTTTCTCGGATCAAAGCTTCCTATTGTAGGTTAATTAGTGACTTCACCAACATAAATAACAATCTCCCTGAATGCAGCTCAGCCACATGTGAAGAGATGTTTGTAAAAGGAAATTCTTTGGATTTCAAACGTCTGCTGCATGTTTGTAAAAAGACAAAAACTTATTTTCTGCAACACAAAGGACCAAATGAAAGACTGAAGCGTCAAATGGTGGACGTCAGACACATCAATCATCACAGGCTGCTTTTACTTTTGATACTTTAAGTACATTTTGATGCTGATACTTTTGTACTTTTAGGACTTTTACTTGTAGTGGAGTAATTCCACAGGGTGGGATTAGTACTTTTACCTAACTAAGGGATCTGCTGTAACGCCGGTGATCTCGCTACGAGCCGGGGGACTTTCCCGCATGTCTTCCCCTCTGTCTCCCCCTTCACTCTGTCCTATCAATAAAGCCCAAAAAATTATCTTAAAAAAAAAAGATTATTACTAGGGCCGGGACTCGATTAAAAAAAATGATCTAATTAATTAGAGGCTTTGTAATTAATTAATCGCATTTTAATCGCATATACATTTCATAAATTCAGGTAGCCTATAGGTAGGTAGACCTTCTGTAAACTAGAATACTTTGGTTTTTTAAGTAAAACACAATCCACGCTAGCTACCACACTAGCCGCTAGCTGCTATATGTTTAGCATTGAGGTGATACTTGAGGCTGGATGTGCTGCGGTGATATGTGAATTCCTTGTTGCATAGCAACACAACCATGCTCTTATCGACGCTTCCATCCGTTGGTTTTTAGTAACTAAATGTCCCATCATCCACGGGGCCAACCAAAGGTCTCATCAGCTTCTTCCTTCATGTTCACTGTGGTTTGTTGTTGTCTCAACTCATCAACGCTAGTTGGTGCTCCAGTATAATCGGTCCGCCTGAAACTCATCCAGTGAGAAACGTTCCGCGGTGCAAAAATAAGTGTAAAAAATTTTTACGCGGTAATTTTTGTGTAATTAATTAATCTTAATTCAGTATGAAGAGAGCCTTCATTTGAACCTTATATTAAGGCTTGTAAAACCTGATAATGTAATAAATTCGCGACAATGTAATAACCCCGATAATGTAATAAAAATCTGCACTTGAGTCCATTGAAAATGTAATAAACCCTGATAATGTAATAACTTCCCGATAATGTAATAAAGTGCATTTCCCAATAATGTAATACACTTTTTACCAATGATGTAATAAAGTATAACATTAATGGGAGGTTATTACATTATCAGGTTAGCCTTCATTTCCCAAGTCCTGATAATGTAATAATTCCCCAATATTGTAATAATTTAACAGCAGACCACACATTACTTGGGTTCAAGTGGTGATACTGTGTATCAACTCTAGCTCAAGAGCTCTAGCGCCACCAACAGGTCAAAGTTGAATGTTTATTCACTTTTGACCCGTTCATCCGTTTTTCACAAATGATGTACCACTGGAACCCTTGGGCCAATCCAAGCTCAATGCATTCTTAATGGGGTTTTTCAGCCATATTGGATTTTACGCCGTCTTTGATTTGATCAAAAACCTTCCATTAATGTTATACTTTATTACATTATTGGTAAAAAAGTGTATCACATTATTGGGAAATGCACTTTATTACATTATCAGGAAGTTATTACATTATCAGGTTTTATTACATTTTCAATGGACTCAAGTGCAGATTTTTTTTACATTCTCGGGGTTATTACATTATCGGGAATTTATTACATTATCAGGTTCTACAAGGCTCTATGATGATTTTGAAAAATTGACATTTAAAGAGACAAAATTGCGGCCATCTTGAATTTACAGGTAAATTAAAAGTACACTGTAATAAATCTGCATCACTTATACATTTCTTGAGCCAAACAGTGTCAGAAACCATGTAATATTCAGCAAACTGTGGGCAAAACCATTAAAAAGTTCATTTCATTTCCATTTTTTAGCCTTTATAGATGACAAATCCAGTAAGAAACGAACCTTTGCTCCCCACGGTCACAGGACCTTTACAGATGACAGTTTTCATAAAAACCTTCTGTTTGATTACAGTTTTATATTTTTGCATACTTCACATTTCAAAGAGTCTTGAATGTAATTCAAGGCCCCGTTTGGTAGACAGAATAAAAAATAATTTTCAGCACATACAGAATCACCACTTGTGTCTTTTTATTTGCTTCTTTCAATTCACAAACCTCTGAAGAGTTAGAAGACATTCCTATAGGAGATTATAGTTTGTGTTTATACTCTGCCATTATCATACTTCATATATGGCTTTATATGAAGTCTGGTTTTAGGTACGTTTTTTTTACATTTCCTCTTGGATCCCTGCAGCTCTTTTTGGGTGGGGGGGGCGGGGTAATCCAGGCGGGTCTATCAGCAGATATGGCTGCTCTGTCATTTAGGAGCCCCACCACATTATCCGGCAAGACAGCAGGTTTAGGGTTTCAAAAAAGAAAAGAAAAAAAAGCTGCTTTAATTGGAGCACAAGTCACATTCCTGAAGCGGAGAGTGAATTGGAAATAGTCACTAAAGCGTAGCTGCTTTGTTGAGCGGGTGATGATTAAAAAGACGCAGCTGACTTATAATTTAAGAGTCTATTTCTGGGGATGTTTCTGCTGATGGATCAAAAAAGTGAAAGTTTGTTCCAGATGTGGCGGCCGCTCTCCTCCTCCTCCTCCTCCATAGTATCTGGTGGGGAGGAGGGAGGAGGGAGGAGGGAGAGGGGTGGCCCTGAGTGAGTGGAAGAGAAATTTGGCAAGTGTCCTCGAAAAGAAACGGAAGGAGCGGGAGATGATTTAGTTTTAGAGAGGCAGACGAAGAAACAAGAGGTTTATTTAGGACGAGGATGGAGGTTTTGCTGAGGATGAAGAGTGCCGGGGTCGTTCTGTTGATGCTGTTTCTTCATCACATGTCTTTTTCTTCTGCACAGGTGAGTACTGGTGACCCCTAACTACCTGTTTGGAGACGGATGTTTATTTCACTCTCACAGTGTCTCTTGTATTCAAAAGTTTCTTTGGATCCAAAAGCTTTTTGGGAAAAACGGAGTCCTGACAGCTGTGTTTTAAAGTCACAATACTTGACATGTACACTACTGGTCAAAAGTTTTAGAACACACCAACTTTTCCAGAATTTAATTGAAAATGATGCAGTTTAATGTCTCAGTGTACTCTGAAATGAATGCACATTTGCAACATTTAAAATTGTTTATTGAGCATGATAGTGTTTTGAAAGTAAAAAAAAGATTCAAATCACATTTTATGTTGGACTAAAGGACTAAAAAAAGACACAAAATGACCAAAAAAAAGACACAAAATTACAAAAAAAGACACAAAATGACTTACAAAGACATGAAAATAATTCAAAAATGGACAAAATAGCCCAAGACTCCATAGAGTTAAGTTGTTAACCCATTTCTTGTTCCCTGAAAAAGGCCTTCTTGTATAATTCTGAAATGTACATTATTTTTCAGTTTTTGTTAACCTTACCTTTTTTTATTTACCTCTGGCAGTTCACCACTTACCTTTGTACCCTTTCAAGCTGTTCATTTGACTTGAACTGCTTGAATTTCAATAAAAAATTGAAAAATTGGGGTGTTCTAAAACTTTTGACCGGTAGTGTAGATTATTGAATAGGCTAGAACAGTGTTTCTTTGTTGCTTTGTTTGTTTCTTTGTTTGTCTTTTCTTAAATTCTTGCTCCTTTATTGCAAAAAGTTGGATATTTTCACTGAAACAATCTGAGAAGGAAACATTTCGTCGCATTTGGTTGAATTAATTAACTTAAGTTAAAGTAGTAACAAACCATTCTGTTACAAGTAAAAGCCCTGCAGTCATGATCTGACATAAGCAAAGAAACAAAAATATAAACATGAAATATATTTAAAGTATCAAACATAAAAGTTTTCTTTAAGCAGAATGGCCCATTTCAGAGTAATATATAATAAATTATCATATTATAGTAAATTATTTATTAATGAGTTCACTACTGTGATGTTATAGCTGGTAAAAGTGGACCTCATTTTAATGATTTTATATACTGCTTGTTTATAAAGCAATACAAATTTAACTTAATTCATAATAATATATCAGAATTTTTTAATGAATCAAAGAACTTCAAAAACATTATTAAAAATATGATTTTATTAAAAACTATTATATATATATATATATATATATATATATATATATATATATAGCCTGTACAGTACTTTTTTTTAATCTTTAATAGAGAAAATTGATCTTAAATTCACTAAATTACAAGTGCTTGGTTACATTCAGGATGATGTAACTACAAAGGAGTAGTACTAGGATTTTAAAAAATCCATATCATTATACATTTTTTATTTCTCCATTTGTTAAATTAGTTTTATAGTCAATTTCCTCTCTAGGTTTCATATGAAATATGTTGGTCTTAACTAAAATTAGATTAAATGTAGTGCAACATAATTTAATACTGGCTTATTTGATTCATTTCCTCTGAGGTTTCTTTTATTTTTCCTGTTTACACTTTTTTCATGTTTTTTTTCTTATAATAACATCCTGAAAGTGCACTCCAACTTGGTGAACTCAAGTTCACCCTCCTCAGTATCCTCCAGCAGGTCATTACCTGTAACAAACCTCAGAGAAAAGCCTCTAAACACACAAACCCAGAGAGTTCTTTGCGCCGTGTTATTGTGAGAGCAGTGTTGTAGTCGTCGGCTGAAGGTCAGCGGTGGCTCGGGTCATATTTTCACTCAGGTGTTACTGCAGCTGCTCAGAAAACCTCACCTCTATGTATAGACCTCACACCTGAAACTCACTGCAGACTGCAGACAGACTGAGGAGTCCGCTGTCTCCTTTTTTAAGATTACTGGACAGATGTAAACAGTGTGCACTGTAAAAAAAAACATGTTTTTACGGTAAAATATCTGCAGCTGTGGTTGCCAGAATTTTACCGTAATAAATACGGTGCAACTTTTTCCAATATTACGGTAAAATTATATTAGCACTGTTGATTTCACATTTAAGATTGCCATTTTATTCCATATTTTACCGTAAAAAATAAAACGTTTTTCCATCAAAAGAAACGCTGTTTGTCATATGGCAGATATGATTGACAAGTAAATATTTTATAAATGCTGCATAGATTAAAGATTTTACCATTAAATATTACAGTATGTTTTTGTTAGAGATATGGTGTTTTTGTACATTTAACAGTGAGAAAATGCATTTTTACAAAAAATAAATGCTAAAAATTACAGTGATGGCTTGTAAATATGTTAGTATATTTTTTATATTCACTGTGCCAGTGTGTTTTACAGTGAAGTAATGTATTTTTCAAAAAAAAAAAAGAAGGAAAAAATAGTGTTTTGGCTGATTTTTACATTTAGGGTGTTTCATTGTTACTGAAACTGAATTAACCCATTTATCATTTTACGGTCTTTTACTATCACGGTTTAACAGTTTTTTCACCGTAAAATCTACAGACATTTTTAACAGTGTGGGTAATGATTTCCTCAGATTGACACGTTTCCTTGTGGTAAAACAAGGAAAATCGTTGTTTTAGAAGCTATGAAGTTTGTTTGTTTTTTCATTCTCAAAACATGTTTATCATCAAATCTCCAGTTTTATCTCCAGCCCAGAGATACATAAAGACTGACTAGACCAGGGGTGTCAAACTCTGGCCCGCAGGCCAAATTTGGCCCGCAGTGTAATTTTATTTGGCCCGCGAGGCAATACCAAATTATTATATTATTATTGTACTATAAAAGCTGACTCGCCGGTATTATACGGCGCATTTACCGCTAATACTAGATTTATTATTGTTATTTTATTTGTTGAAAAACTTTATTTTGATATTTAAATCAGAAGGATGCAAATAGAAAAGAGGCATACGATTTTTATTTGATTTTTATTTGATTTTTATTTAATAAATTAATGAGATTGATGTGTTTTTTATTTGAAATTTGATTTTGCATGTTCGCACTATTTAGTTATATATTGTATGTTTATAAGTGTTGCTGGTTCCATATTTAATGTTTAAGCAAAACATGTTTGGTATATATTAAAAGGTTTATTTGTTCAATGTTGGCCCGCGATTTTATTCAAGTTTTAAATTTTGGCCCATTGTGTATTTGAGTTTGACACCCCTGTACTAGACTGACAGCAATAACATCAAGATGTTATTCACTTACAAGTTAATCAAAATAATGTTCAATAAACAAGATCCGGCATGTAGATCAGTCAGGATGAGCAGTTCCTACAAGACTAATTCCTTTTAATTTTCTGGTCATCAAACTCTTTTAGTCAACAGGTTCTTATTTTATTATCTTTACATCGTAAAATGTTTCAGCTGTAAGACGTCAAGGTTTAACATCTGCATATGAGGATTCATTTCACAAGCTCTGAGTTTTGTTCAGCCATGCAAGTAAAAAAGAAGTAGATATATTTTGATTATATTTCCCCAAAGCAAAATTAAACATGTTGGCTTTCACTTCTTTACTGACTCGGTGCACTATCTTACTGAAGTGGAGGGACTCTGCACCAGAAACATCTACCGAAAATC
This sequence comes from Centropristis striata, assembly GCF_030273125.1. Lineage (NCBI taxonomy): Eukaryota > Metazoa > Chordata > Actinopteri > Perciformes > Serranidae > Centropristis > Centropristis striata. The sequence continues at coordinate 3,679,346 of NC_081522.1, forward strand.
TAGATATATTACCCAGGGTAAATTTAAGTGTGGCACCCATTTTTTTTTATTTTTTTTTTTAAGAAACCTACTATCAGTAATCTTTGAGTATTGTTCTCCCTTCCATTATTATTCCATAATAGTAATAATTTAATTTTATCTTATTTTATTTTAATGATATGTATTTTATTTATCTTTGTCCCCTAACCTATTTATTTATCTGTTTATTTTCTATTATTTTGTAAGTATTTGTATTGTTATTATAATTATAATAATAATAATAATAATTATTATTATTATGTATTGTTGTTATATTTTGTTCATTTCAACTTTATTTGTCCTTTAAATGAGATATTTCTTCTGTTGTCAGCTATGGCTTTCATGTCTTTGTTTTCAATTTGGGTAGTTGGACGGGTTTGTAACAAGAGTGTGAAACTATTGTTGTCTCTGTATATTTAAGTGTTTGTTCCTGATTGACAACCAATAAAAGAAAGAAAAGAAGTAGATTATAAATCACCTGTTGTGGCAACATGGTCTCACAGGAATCCGTGAAATAGCCACGGATTTCGCTTAACTCAAAATCCGTGGAATAGCCACGGATTCGCTCAAATTTCCGTGAAACTGACACGGATTTCGCTACAATGCAAGTTAATGACAGTTATATCCCGTGTCTATTCCAACATACAAAGTGATTATGTACATTCACTGAGTGAATATTTAGAAAATAAAAGATATATTTCTCGCTACAAATGTGATCAAAATCCATTTTTATGCAGAAACTAAGTCAAAATATTGATTTTTCACTAAAAATGAGAGAACTGTCCGCCATGTTTTTTGTTCTGACCGCCGGGACCTTGAAAGTCACGTGACTTGGAACAAACCAATAGCCACGGGATATGACTGTCATTAACTTGCATTGTAGTGAAATCCGAGTCAGTTTCACGGAAATTTGAGCGATTCCGTGGCTATTCCACGGATTTAGAGTTAAGCGAAATCCGTGGCTATTTCACGGATTTCTGTGAGACCAGGTTGGTTGTGGAGTCGTCTGACGTCTCCCCGTCCCCGCCCACAGGATTGTTCATCCACCCACGACCTGCTGAACTCGCTGCGGCAGGTGGAGAAGATGTTGGCGGTCCACGAGGCGTCGTACCAGCAGGGCCTGCGCTCGCTCAGGAAGAAGCTGAGCATTCTGCACAACAGCACCATGGCCATCTTTAAGACTGGCGGTGAGGCAGAACACTTCATCTGATATAGAGCACCCCAGATTACTCATTTACATTTACAGTTAGTCATTTAGCAGACGCTTTTATCCAAAGCGACTTACAGGAAGAGTAAAAGCAAACAATCAAGGTATAGTGCAATAAGAGCTATTAGTGCAGCAATAAGTGCTGGTGACAATTCTTTGAGGAGTAGAATTATCATGTGGTGCTAGGAGAGAAGATGCTCTCTGAAGGTCTTCAGGAGTTTTTTAAAGGTAAGAGGGACGCCCCTGCTCTGGTAGGAACTGGTAGTGTGTTCCACCAGCGGGGAACAAGAAGTGCAAAGAGTCTGGATTGCCTTGGACCAACGGGGGGCAGAGCCAGGCGCCGTTCATTGGAAGAGCGCAACGGTGGTGAGGTAGCATATGTCTGAATCAGGGCGTTCAGGTAGGTAGGAGCAGTACCGGAGACAACTTTGTAGTCAGCATTAGAGATTTGAATTTGATGCGGGCAGCAACAGGTAGCCAGTGGAGCCCAATGAGCAGCGGAGTGACATGTGACCTTGTTGGCTGGTTGTAGACCAGGAGCACCGCCACGTTCTGGACAAGGTTATTATAGTTAACGAAAACTAACGAAATAACAAAAACTAGAATTGAAAAAACATTTTTGTTAACTGAAATAAAAATAAAAACTAGAGTTTTTAAAAAACGATAACTAACTGAAACTGCATTGCGTGGTTACAAAACTAACTAAAATTATAGTGGAAATGTCCTTAGTTTTCGTTTTTGTCAACTTTTTTCATTCATAATTCAGTGTTTCTATTTGAACATGCAACACATGGTGAATATGTTTACTGAGACTGGGATGTCTACACTCCAACCAAAATTCAAAACAGTTAATAACCTTATTGGGGCTGAGATGATAAACCAAAGGAAATAAAGGCAAAATTTATTATGACCACTTTGAATCTGGCACCCAACACATAGCCCATTACAAAAAAACTAAAACTAACACTAAAACTAATAAAAACTCAACTAAAACTAAGCATTTAAAAAAAATAAAAACTAAACTAAAACTAGAAAACTCACTCTAAAAACTAACTAAAACTAACTGAATTTGAAAACAAAAATTCACAACGAAATTAAAACTAAAACTAATGAAACATCCAAAACTATTATAACCTTGGTTCTGGATCATCTGAAGCGGTTTTACTGTGCAGGCTGGCAGGCCTGTCAGGAGGCATTACAGTAGTCCAGTTTTGAGATGACAACAGCCTGTGTCAGGAGTTGAGTGGCATGTTGAGTTAGGTAAGGTCTGATTTTTCTGATGTTGTAAAGTGCAAAGCGGCATGACCGGGTAACTGAGGCGACATGATGGGAAAAGGTGAGTTGGTCATCAATCATCACCCCTAGGTTTCTCACCACCTTGGTGGGGGCAAGACACAGGGAGTCACTCTTGATGTTGATGTTGTGGTACTCTGTTGAATAAGTTCAGAAGATAAATTAATTATCTTTTCCCAGCAACTTGCTCCAAACCAGAACCCCCAACTCACGGCCGCAGACTGGGAAGGGTGTTTGGCATCGGTCACGAGGTCCACTTCCTGTGCAAACCTGGTTACGAGCTGATTGGCCCGCGCACCCGAGTGTGTCTCGAGACTCTGCGGTGGAGCGGCCAGCAGCCAATGTGCACACGTACGTACAGATACTAGACCAGAAACAAGCACTTTACTATATACAATTATCGTTAAGACAACAAATATAGCCACTAATATATATGACAGAAGAAAATAAACTTTAACAAACGGCACTATAGAAGCATTTTTGATTCTTTATATCAACTTTCTATGAATTACGACGCACTCGTTATTATTTACCGCAAGTTTTTCATTTTACCGTTCCACTTGTTATTTCCTGTCGCTACCTTTCAAAATAAAAGCACCGTTTCACACTGGACGGCGCCTTTTCAAAATAAAAGCATCACAACATTGAAAAACACCTAGAAAATGTACAAACATGAAAAACAAGCTATATAATACAAAAACACCTATAGGAACCTTGCTAAAGGTAATTTACAGTTATAAATGTAAAAGTGATATAGTGATTGGAGTATTTACTACTTTTTACTGCTATATTTGATTTACTCCACATTAACAGTCTCATCATAACATGTATTCTTATCAGTAGCAGCTCAAAACCAGATAACTGACTGTATTTTATAAAGCGATTAAATTAATATTAAGCAGAATTTAGTTCAGTGTTGGTCATGTGGCCCCTTGGGAAAATTAATTTCCCACCCCTGTACTAGACTGTAAGACGGATTCTGGTTCGGCACCAATAGTTTCCTGAAATCTTTTCTTTTGTTTTTCAGGCTTGAACAACACCAGAAACTCCCTGGCCTCCTTTTCTCCTGCTGCTGCTCCTTCCTCTTCCTCCTCCTCTTCCTTCCCTGTTTCTGCAGCTCTGTCAGCATCCACCTCCTCTGCTTCCTCTTTAGCATCTTCGCCTCCTCCTGTCTCCTCTTATTCACCCACGTCTTCCTCCCCGTCCTCCTCTGTCCGTCCGTCTCACTGCACTCACTTCCTGGGCTCTACACGCTGCACCTGTGACGTGGGTTTCACCATATCAGGCCGCGACAACAACATCTGCACAGGTGAGTAGTATTTCACACCATTAACCTCTAGTACTACGACTATTACTACACTGTAAAAAAAAAAAAAATGTTGTTTTTACGGTAAAAAAACGGCAGCTGTGGTTGCCAGAACTTTACCGTAATAAATACGGTAGAACTTTTTTTAATATTACGGTAAAAAGATATTAGCACTGTTGATGTCATGTTTAAGATTGCCATTTTATTCCATTTTTTACTGTATAAATAAAAGGTTTTTCCATCAAAAGAAACACTGTTTTGCCATATAATTGACAAGCAAATACTTTATAAATGAAAATGCATAAATTAAAGATTTTACCATTAAATATTACAGTATATTTTTGTTAGCGTTATGGTGTTTAGTACATCTAACAGTGAGAAAAAGTACTTTTTACAAAAGATAAATGCAAAAATGACAGTGGCGGCTAGTATATATATTACATTAATTACATATTACAGTGTATTTTACACTGGAGTAATGTATTTTCCCCAAAACAAAACTGTAAAAAAAATACTGTTTTGGCTGATATATACATTTACGGTGTTTCATTGTTACTGAAACTGAATTAACCCATTTATCATTTTACGGTCTTTTACTGTCATGGTTTAGCAGTTTTTCACCGTAAAATCTACAGATATTTTTTACGATGTACCACCACCACCACATATGGCAAGCCAATAAAAGATTTACTCCTTGATATCAGACATGATACCTCCAATAGTTACCTTGGTAAGCTAAAATGCTCACTAGTTAACTAGTTAGTGCCTTTTGACCTTACTAGTTAACTAGTGAGATTCAAAATGTTTATCAATTGAACTAGTAAGATCCAAATTGCTCACAAGTCACAAAAGGTAGTGTCTTTTGACAGAACAAAATTAACTAATGAGATCCAAAATGTTCACTAGTTTAACTAGTTAGAGTGCCTTTTGACTTTACCAGGTGACTAGTTAGACAGATTTTTCTCCATCAACATATTCTTGAACTAATTAACTATTGAAGGCAAACATATTCACTTGCCAAAGTGTTGTTTTTTTTACCTTACTAACTTAAGACTTAAGACCTAAAATGTTAACTAGTTGAAGTAGTGAGAATCTGTGTGCTGACGAGTCACACTAGTTAGTGTCCTTTGACATTAATAATCAATTAATGAGGTCGAAAAAGTTTGTTAGTTGAACGGAAATGTTCATTAGTTAACTAGTTAACCTTACTGGTGAGGTACACCATCAAATGTCCCCTAGTTTAACTAATGAAAACTGAAAAATGTTCACTAGTTAACTAGTTAAGTCTTTTTTGACCTTACGAATGAGAGTCAAGATGGGGACTGATCATACTAGTAACTCAAACTGCTAATGAGCAGTTGCACTGATTCTCCCTATAGGCTCTACAATTTTAAATAATAAATACCAACCAATCAGGACTCAAATTTTCATTATCCTGCCTGCTTAATTTCCATGTTGTGCACTAGTTAACGTGTTTGCTGGAGAAACAACTAGTTGACGAGCGCATGTTAAAGCTCCCTAGTAGACTACACAAGGCCACAATGTCCACTACATCAGCTATTCTCAACCTTGGGGCCCCGACCCCAATTGGGGTCGCGAGATGATTTCTGGGGGTCGCCAAATCATTTTGGAAGTCAGCTCTGTCTCCACTGTGATAAAGTGTCCATGTGTTAATGTGTTTAAGTCTTTTTGGTCATTTGATGTCTTTTTTGGTAATTTTGTGTCTTTTTTTGGTCATTTTGGGTCTTTTTTGGTCAATTTGTGTATTTTTGTGGTCGTTTTTTTGTCATTTTGTGGTCAATTTGATTCTTTTTAGGGTAATTTTGTGACAAATCCCAAAGTATCAAGTGCTTACTTTACAAGGAGTCTCAGGTCAGAGGTCAGAATGGACCTTTAAACTTATAGCAAAGGACTTAGATTAAAAGTAACAATAAAATATAAAAAAATATATATAAATGCACAGACAGAGAGATGTTTTAGTTGTTGTCTGCTCCATTATTTGTCCAAAATTCGTCGTATCAACTGAGTTTGTATGATCTGAAATGTGAGATTGTGTTCAGTGAGGGGTGGGGTTGCGGACAACATGAATGTTAAATCGGGGGTCGCGACTCAAAAAGGTTGAGAACTACTGCACTAGATGATCTAGCTGGGGTATATTCTGACCTAAATAGTTAACTAGTTATACTCAGAATGTTAAAAAAGTTAACTCACAATGGCTAAAATGTCTACTAGTTACAGTAACTGACGTCTATTTGTCCGTACTTGTTAACTAGTGATGTTCAAAAAGAGTCACTAGTAAGGGTAAAAATGTTCACTAGTAATATCAGTGAGCCTCTTTTTAATTGTACTCATCAAAGCAAAAATGTTAATTGGTTAACTAGTTGGGGTCTGTTTTGATTTGATTGGTTAACCACCATCACTCCCTCTTCGACCGCTCGTGTGTTTGAGTTTGAGTTTATTTATTTAAAACAGGGACATATGCAAAATTATAGCCAACAGCTAATTTCCATCTTTAGACCCTTTGGCAGGTTGATGTCAATACCATAACCATAGCAATAAAATCAATAAAACAACAATAACAACAAGTTGGCAGTTGGCCTTCATGGCCAGAATGAGCAGGAGGAGGGAAAACGTGTCCTTGAGCACAATAGAACAGAAAAGAAAAAGAGAAGCAAGAACAATGAAAAGTATAGTGGATCATGGAACATACAGGCCAGGGGTCAAGGGTTAAGGGTCAGGGGACCAAACGTATTTCACTAGGGTAAACGCTACGCTTATTATATCAAAGGGTTGATTAAAGTGCTGAAGAGTTAAAGTGTTAGGTGCGTACTTATATTGCAGATTGCCCAATTGCACAGTAAATATAAAGTGCTATTTTAAATGCACAATAATCAATACACATTACATTTATTACATACCAGCAATGGTAATTTTATGATATTGGGAGTACCCAGTTTTAAGAATATAAAGTGCATCTTGCCTTGTGTGTTCTAGACATCGATGAGTGCCGATTGTTCCCTCTCGGTCAGCCCGGCCGGCTCTGCATCCATCAGTGTGTAAACACTCCCGGCAGCTTCCACTGCTTCTGTCCATCCGGCTACGAACTCTCCAGAGACGGACGCAGCTGCACAGGTCAGAGTTCAGAGGTCATCCTGTCAGTCGGGGGGGTGGGGGGGTTGGAGGTGGGGATGTCTGGAGCGATGTGATAACTCTAACACCTCTGTCCCTCTTTACTCAGACATTGACGAGTGCGAAAACCGAATGAACAACTGCACAGCAGACCAGGTGTGTGTGAACACCTACGGAGGTTTCCAGTGTGTGATGGTGGAGTGTCCGCACATGAAAAACGCCACGTACATCAAGACGTCTCCCATGTAAGAGAGCAACTCTACTGAATCACACTTTTCTGCTGATACCTTTCCTTCTGAGCGGTTCGATTCTTTTTTAACTTTTCTGCCAACAAGGAAGTTAAAGGACCGTTTGCTTCATTGTGCAGCACAATAAATCTCCACATCTCGTCTTAAATGGTAAATGGGACTGCACTTATATAGCGCTTTTATCCAAAGGGATTTACACTACAGACTGCGCCCATTCACACACACATTCATACTGGTGGAAGAGGTTATCCTACAACGGTGCCACCTGCCACCATTGGGAATTCATTCACACACCGATGAACGCAGCATCGGTGGGCCATTTGGAGTTCAGTATCTTGCCCAAGGATACTTCGACATGGTCAGGGATCGAACCATCTACCTTTCGATCAGTGGGTCCTGTCCTGTTTGAAGCAGCCATTCTCTGAAATGTCCTTAAATAAAGTCATATTACAAAGACATCACAGTCCCAGAACCTGGACATTTCCTCACTATGAACTTAGAGATACTTACTTTTAACCAACTGTCTGAATTGTGAATGGAATTGTTCACACATGTTCCTTTTTTTTTTGGCCGGTGCCCAATTGCGAACGGTTCTTTGGTTTTCCAATGCCAAAGAGCCGGCCCCCAGCTGGGAAAACTGGTTCCACTGTGGTACCAACTCTTCGCTGGTCTTGATCAGCGAATCGCTATGTCAGGGGCTGGGGGCGGGGCTATCAAACCAACAAGACCGGCCGTTGAAAGAGACCAACCAAAACGTGTATCATTCATTTATTTGACTTGTTTAACTGCAATGTGATTAATACAGGCTAGCTAGCATGCTAATGTTAGCCAGGCAATCGATAGCGGTCTGACATTAGCTGGGCTAGCAAACCAAGACCAACTCAGTGCCATTGAGGGAGACCAACTAAAACGTGTAAAAAAACTAACACAGAGGGGGCGGGGTTTATAACATATAACGCCACCAGGGGGTGTTTGTGATGTTTTGACCTCACTAATATTCAAATTCAAATTCAATTCAAAATTACTTTATTCATCCCCGAGGGAAAATCCAGTTAGTCTGATATCTCTGTTAAAATGAGACAGCCTGATGGCTGTAGGAGAGAAGGATCTTTTGTATCTCTCCGTCCTGCAACAGAGAGAGAGGAGCCGTCCACTGCTGTTTTTTTGGTCCATAAAGGTTTTGTGTAGCAGATGATCTGGTATTTCAGGATGGCCTCAACATGTTGACAGGTCATCTCTCCACCACCTCCTCCAGTGTGTCCAACCTGGCTCCAACCACAGAACCAGCTCTTTAGACCAGTCTGATCATCTCTGTGTGTGATGCTGCCTCCCCAGCAGACTGCAGCATAAAACAACACACTACCACCACAGACTGATAAAACATCTGCAGCATCTCACTACAGATGTCCAGAGATCTGAGCTTCAAGAAGAAAAAGAGGCGGCTCTGCCCCTTTTTGTAGAGAGCGTCTGTGTTTAGGGACCAGTCCAACTTATTATCCAGGTATACACCTAGATACTTAGAACTTGGCACCACCTCCATGTCCACCCCACAGGTATTCACTGGCTGAAGGGGGGCTTGACCCTGTAGAAGTCTATGATCATTTCCTTAGTCTTTGAGGTGTTCAGTAGGAGATAGTTCTTGTGACTCCAGTCACTGAAGGCTTTTATCAGATCCCTATATTCAGATTCCTGTCCATTCCTGATACACGCCACAATAGCAGTGTTGTCCGAGTACTTCTGGATGTGGCAGGACTCAGAGTTGTATTTGAAGTCCGCTGTGTACAATGTGAACAGGAGTGGAGCCAGAACAGTGCCTTGTGGAGCCCCTGTGCTGCTCATTAATGTCCCAGAAACACAGTTCCCCAACCTGACATACTGTGGTCTTCCACAGTATGTCATCCAGGAAATGAAGGAAAGATCCACTCCCATCTCTGTCAGCTTGTTTTTGAGTATGTTGGGGTGGATGGTGTTGAATGCGCTTGAAAAATCAAAGAACATGATTCTCACATAAGCGCCAGTTTCCTCCAGATGAGCAAAGGCACAGTGAAGCATGTAGAGGACAGCATCGTTCATTCATGTGTTGTTTGTATGCAAACTGCAGGGGGTCGAGTTTGTCTTTGACCTCAACTCTCAGTAGGCGTAGAATCAGCAGCTCCAAGGTCTTCATGATGTGAGAAGTGAGGGCTACTGGTCTGTAGTCATTATACCAATGTTAATATAATTTAATATGTCGAAAAGTGTTATACAAATGCCTTCCATTTAATAACATTAAAAAACTCCAAATGGCCATGTGAAATCTGAGTTTTGGCATTTTCAAAGCGCTTTGCATTTATTCTTCAAGTGTACAAAACTAAGTCAGATAACGTCCAAGTTCATCTCTCCATTAGCTCAGCGGTTCTCAACCTTGGGTTCGGGACCCCAATTGGGGTTGCGAGATGATTTCTGGGGGTCGCCAAATCATTTTGGAAGTCAGCTCTGTCTCCACTGTGTTAAAGTGTTCATGTGTTAATGTGTTTTAGTCTTTTTGGTCACTTAATGTCTCTTTTTTTTTGGTCATTTTGTGTCTTTTTTTTTTATCATTTTGTGGTAAATTTGTCTTTTTTGGTCATTTTGTTTCCTTTTTTGGTCATTTTGTGTCTTTTTTTAGTCATTTTGTGTCATTTTGTTTCTTTTTTGGGTCAATTTGTGTCTTTTTTGGTCATTTTGTGTCTTTTTTTGGTCATTTTGTTTCTTTTCTGGGTGATTTGAACTGTGCGTGTGAGATTCTGTTCAGTGAGCGGGGATCGCAGACAACATGCATGTTAAATTGGGGGTCGCGACTCAAAAAGGTTGAGAACTACTGCATTAGCTAAACAAAAATAAACGTGTTTTTTTGGGACGCAACGGATGTGGACAGATGAAAAATATTGAGTTTGATATTGAGCTTGCAGCTTACAGACTAAATGTCTTCTTGTAATAAAACTTAATGAAACTGCAGACAAAGCTGTATTTAAAATTGGGAAGCAGAGACAAAGAAAACCACAAACCTTCTTACCTCAACAGACAAACACTGGGCGACAGAGAGAGATTGGAAAACAATGAGTTCTACCTCCATGTCAGCCACTTCCTCTCTCCACCCGACAGTTAACATCTCTCCTCTGACGCTGCAAGTCAGACTGAGGTTTGGCTTCAGACGCCCTGCTGAGGGTTTACAGGCTCCAGTCAGCTGATCAGCTGATGGCGGTCAAGAGGATTACCAAACCAGCTATAAAGTTTTGATTTATTTCTACAGCTGAATCATAATCACATGTTTTAGTGATGCAGGGAAGTCAGCGTTACAATTATGTAAGCAGGGTATAATTTTAGGAGACAACAATTTGGTCAAAGTTTCTCATGGATTTGATTTGATCAAATCGCTCCAGATTGTGCATGGAGAGCCCAGAGAAGTACAGGATTCAGAGCTGACAGTGAGGCCCCGTTTACACGAGGACGCTTGCGGGTAAAAACGACAAAATATTTTATCGGAAGTGCCTTTCGTTTAGACGGTGACGGCGTTTTTGGGGCTTAAAAACGCAAAAATCTGAAACCACCTTCCAAAGTGGAAAAGTTAAATCCGCTCCGCCGTAGCGTGTCGTCTACACTGACAAGACACAAAACTCTGATCTGATCTGCTCACGTCACGTATGTGTTTACGTCACATACATGCTCCAGTACAGGAAAATAAACAAACGTGGGATTATTTCCATGGTGGGACCTTCAAGCTGCTCTGGCAGCTCTAATAAACTTACAGGAGTCTTTCCACCAAATGTACAGGATATGTACAGATAGTATTAGTGAACAGAGAAGGATCTGGAGTTACCTCTATCACATTCTGGATGCAGCAATTGGTCGGAGGCGAGCCAGACGGCTGTGAACGAGACCTGGGAGATCTAGTGATGGTGGAGAACTTTGTGGAAGGAGTAGCTGATGAAAATGTGTGGCGTGAAAACTTCTGCATGCCCAAAGATGCTCTTATGGCTTTAAGTGATGCCGCCTGGCTGCATACAATCGAATTTCACACACTTTTGCGTCACCGTATGCAGCAGATTTCCTCCCAAAAATGCTCGTCTAAACGAGGAATAAAAAGTGAAGACGCGACGCCACTTTTGCGTCTTCTGTTCAGACCGTCCTCGTGTGAACGTAGCCTCAGTCTCTCTTTAGTTGTAAAGAAGTCAGGAGATGGAGGAAGAAAAGATTTAAAATTTCTTTAAGTTTGATATTTTGGCTGTTGATAATTGTGTTTTTGGAGCCAGAAGTGACCATATTTGGGCGAGAGGGGAGAATCTATTGGCCAGACTGTAAAAGAAAAAGACCTTAGAATGATAATATTTACTTTGTGTTTCCGCAGGCGCTGTGAGAGGAACCCGTGCATGTTTGGAGACAAGGCGTGCACTCAGGCGCCAAACTCCATCTCCTTCCACTTCCTGTCTGTGGTGTCGAACATGTCTGCCCCCCGTGTCCTCTTCCGGGTGTCTGCAGCCCGCGTCCTGGGTGACACGTTGCGTTTTGGGCTGGCAGGTGACCGTGGGCGGGGCCACTTTAGCGTGCAACGATCCGGCCGTCAGACCGGCACCCTGCTCCTGGTGACGCCCATCAAAGGCCCCGCTACTCTGGAGGCCGAGGTGGAGATGAGCGAGTTGGAGCGCAACAACCTGCTGGGCCGCTACCTCACCAAGGTCACCCTGTTCGTTTCTCCGTATGAGTTTTAGGGGGAGCCATTGATTTGGGATGGAGGGTTCAAGGGTCATCAGGGTTTACCAGCGTTACGATTTAGCAGTTCACGCCCCCAAATAAGAGCCTGACCAACTATTAGAGTCTAACTGAAACCACTTAAAATCATCTTTTCCAAAAGTCAAAAATGTCAATGGGAATTTTTAAAGAAGCAACAAAGAACTTTCATTTTGAGCCAACATTGGACAAAAGCAAGTGTTTCCATTTGCACCAGAATGCTGTTAGAAAAACTCTCATTTTACCGTCGCAGGGTCTGAGCCTCTCAGTCCTGGTTCTGGTTCTTCCATGACTTCCTTTCCTGCAGCGGGCCCTGCAAAACGGCATGGGCCCCCAGCAGTGTGCAGTCCATGTTGGCTCCCGGGAATCGAGTGGTGCAGTTGGGTGAAGTTCAGCTGCTGGTCAGGGTAGAGGCGTGGAGTTTTCCACCTCCCACCAGAGCTCTGACCCACTGGAGCTCCAACTGCAGTTGGAGACGGCAGCTAAGCTAGATCTGCTACACTGCAAAAAAAGAAAAGATGGGTGAATTCAAAATTTCAAGGCAACAAACTTCGATAAAATTTTAAGTTGGACAATTAAACTAAATATTTTAAGTTTTGTTTTTGAGTTTGCTCAACTCTGAATTTCTCTGGCATGATTGTAACTATCGCTATGAATGTCAGCTAATGTTACGACCACAATTTTGAGTTAGCATTGATACGCTAATGGCTACTCTTGTAGCTGTAACAAGCAGCGCCGCTAGCATCAGTTAGCTGCTAGCATCAGTTAGCCGCTAGCGTCAGTTAGCCGCTAGCATCAGTTAGCCGCTAGCTTTCGCTAATGACCAAATTTCACAACAAAGAAATAAGAGTTATCAGAACTATTGTCCCTTGTTGTGAACCCCAACTTAAAGATATAAGTAACAACAACTCACCAACTTGTTTTTGAGCAGACAACTGGCTTCCTTTGTTGTGCTAACTTACATTATTGCCCTAAATGTCAATAATTTATATTTCCAAGTTTTATTAAATTAAATCACTGTTTTAGGCCAAAAAATACAAGTTGGCTTTTTTGCAGTGTAGAACCTGCTGGAGTCTTAACTTAAGGAGATGCTGGAGAACCTGCAAACACAAGGATGTGACAAACTGTAGGATAAGATAAATAAGTGCTGTATGTGTGCACCCAAACTGGCATTTTGGCATTAACGACATTTATATAAATGAGTAAAAGATAATTTATTTTCTCAAAAGAGAGTCGATCTGCATAGCAGTATGAAAACAAGCAATCAAGTTTCAGTTGGACTTTAAAACTAGCGTCAGCTGTGGATTGAAAAGATACTTTTTTTTTGTTTTTGTACAATTTCACTCTGAAGTTGAATTCTCTAAAAAGTTAAAGTAGGTTATGTAATGAATGCAGGAAGCAGAACATTATTGATAAAACACTGACTAGTCTCTAAAAAGAGGGGAGGGTGGGAGGGGTGTCAAACCACTGAGCGTTTTTGGACTTTTTATAGGCTTATTGTATCTGTTCGGCTTCTTCTGCAAAACTATAAATTCTGTACATAATGTAGCCATGTTCGAATAAACCGTATTTACCTTCAGAGTTCAGGGAGTTATTAATATTAAAGCCAACAGAAGGTTTTCAGTGTCACAGACAGTTCTTTTACTATTATTTTATTATTCCAGGTGGTGGAATACACACACACACACACACACACACACACACACACACACACACACACACACACACACACACACACTCTCTTGTATTTCTATCTTTGTGAGGACCCTCATTGGAATAGTTAAATTGGATTTTTCATTCATTTCAATTTTAATTTTGTTGTGAATTTTTGTTTTCAAATTCAGTTAGTTTTAATCTGTTTTTAGAGTGACTTTGATAGTTTAGTATTCTTTTTTTTTTAAAAATGCTTTAGTATTAGATTAATTTTTATTAGTGTTAGTTTTTTGTAATGGGGTATTTGTTGGGTGGGAGATTAAAAGAGGTCACAGTAAATTTTGCCTTTATTTCCTTTGTCTTATCCATCATCATTATGTAGGAAAAAAGACGAAAACAAAGGACATTTTCACTATAATTTTAGTTAGTTTCTAACCACTAAACAGTTTAAGTTTATGATAATTTTTGAAATATGAACCTAACTGTAACCTTTAACCCTTAAAACAAAGTGTGAAATCTCAAAAAAGCCTTTAAAGAAGTGAGGGCCGGCCGAAATGTCCTCACTTTGCAAAAATGTCCTCACTCTGTTGGTTAAAAACGTGTCCTGGTCCTCACTATGTAGGAAGTACAAGAACACACACACAGAAACACACACACACACACACACACACACACACACACACACCTGTCATAAAAATGAGAAAACAAATATTTTAGAAATCTTTCAAAAGCTTGTTTAAAACTAAAATGTATTTGTTATGTATTCGTCAAATAACAAACTGAATTCACTTTTTTATAGCCAGATTAGAGCTGGAGAAGTCACAAATTAATCAGAACATTCGACCACTCTTTTTTTTCTGTTCAGAAAGAAAATAACCATAACGTGATATCTTAAGCATGAATTAATAATGTTTTTTCTATTATAAGGTTTTTTTTTGTAAAACAGTAAACTTGAAAATTCATGGATAACAATGATTATTATATTTTAGCATAAAAAAATATAATTCGGGTTAAAGAGCTTCTACATACTGGTGGATTAAGTATTACAGAAACATAAAAAATAATTTTAGTTATTACTAATGCTGTTAATTTAGGGAACTGGGGCATAAACCGCTGGTCTAATAAATTGGTTAAGCACTGTATACATTTATATATAAAGTATATTCACTCAAGTACTGCACTTAAGTTTTTAGATACTCGTACTTTGCTTGAGTATTTCTACTCCACTTCATCTCATAGGGAAATATTTACTTACTTTTAACTGCACTGCATTTAACATTTGGCATCTGACAGCTTAAGTTACTTGTTAGATTAGTTTTCCCGTTCCTGTCCAGTGAAAACAACGTATCTCCAGATGTGTTGATATGGATGAAATTTTCCTTTATGTGCTGAGAAAATTCTCCGATTTCTTAAGCGAAATAAACTCTTTAAAACCGTCTTGGATCAGCTTTTTTTTTTACTTTTAAGAGATACGTGTAGTTCTCACAGGACAGTGAAGCTACAAACATATCATGATTTTACAGAATATCATGCATTGCTGTAGATCAGGGGTGTCAAACTCAAATACACAGTGGGCCAAAATTTAAAACTTGGACAAAGTCGCGGGCCAACATTGATATTTATTGAAAAAATTGACCTAAACAAGTTCAAACGAAATGGAACAAGCAAAGCTTGATATAACTTAATATTGCAAACATGCAAAATCGAATATCAAATAAAACAAACAAACACATCAATGGCATTCATTTCTTAAATAAAATTTAAATAAAAATCGTATGTCCCTTTATTTTATATGCGGCCTTCTTTAAATTTAAATTTAACGGTAAACTTTTTCCACAGGTTAAAAATAAATGTAAGAATAAAATAACAATAATAAACCAAATGACTAATAGTAATATCCTTCAATGAATGTGCAGCCATTCAAGCCTTGGACTAGCAAGAAAAAGTGCATGAAGACAACTTTAATTGTTGCTCAGTTTGCTCCACACTGATCTACTGTGTTCAAGCCAAAACACGAACAGAGCATTCTGGGATTTGTACACTGCAAAAAAAAAGAAAAGTTGGGTGAACTCAAAATTTCAAGGCAACAAACGTCGATAAAATTTCAAGTTGAACAATTAAGCTAAATATTTTAAGTTTTGTTTTTGAGTTTGCTCAACTCTGAATTCAGATTTTTGTCAATTCAACACGATTGTAACGCCGCTATGAAATGTCAGCTAATGTTGCGACCACAATTTTGAGTTAGCATTGATATGCTAATGGCTACTCTTGTAGCTGTAACAAGCAGCGCCGCTAGCATCAGTTAGCCGCTAGCATCAGTTAGCCACTAGCATCAGTTAGCTGCTAGCTTTCGCTAATGACCGAATTTCACCGCTTTCCCGCATTTCACAACAAAGAAATAAGAGTTATCAGAACTATTGTCCCTTGTTTTGAACCCCAACTTAAAGATATAAGTAACAACAACTCACCAACTTGTTTTTGAGCAGACAACTGGCTTCCTTTGTTGTGCTAACTTACATTATTGCCCTAAATGTCAATAATTTATATTTCCAAGTTTTACCAACTTAAATCACTGTTTTTGGCCAAAAAATACAAGTTGGCTTTTTTGCAGTGCAGTATTATTTGCGCTGTATAATACCGGCGGGCCAGCTCTGGTTGTCATTTGGTATTTCCTTGCGGGCCAAATATAATTATACTGCAGGCCAAATTTGGCCCACGGGCCAGAGTTTGACACCTCTGCTGTAGATTAATCTAGCCAACAGGATATAAAGGGGTTAAATGAGAACAACCTTAAAAATCTACAGCAGTAAAATGCAACACCCAACCCAACCCAACACAGTAATGCAGTAGTGATAGAGAACATTTTACTGTTCAATTAGTACTTTTATTTTTCATACTTTTTAGTACATTTTACTGACAATACTCATACTTTACTTGAGTTAGGTTTTGAATTGTTAACTTTTTCTTCAGTAAAGGATCTGAACACTTCTTTTACAACTTATTGTCCTTCTGATGCGTTATCATGACCAATCACATGGCTAATCAATGGTTTTATAGCTAATTTTCTAGATATGCTCTGTTGTGTCATTGTTCCCGTAACAATGACGAATAAAATTCTTTGAACTTGAACTTTTGAATTTGTTAATCGTCTCGTTAAATCGAACAGAAGATCACTTTCAGGAGCCATGTTTGTTTGGATTTTTTTTTTAATTCTGCAGCAGATAGAACATGTCTTGGGGTCTTTGAGGATTTGTAAAATGTTTTTCTTTTACAAACGGGTGCTTAGTCCTGTGAGTTGTAATTTTATGATAACAGTAATGCATGAGTGGCACACACTGGGGCTGTATGAGTCAACGTCTGTGCTGAAAATAAAAAGTTAAGTAAAAAGATATTTCTGCTACTGTACTGTCTATATTCTGATAATAAAGCAGAAATATCTCCGTTAAACACATAATAAACATGTTTTACCCGATACTGTGTCATGCGCAGGTTTATTTTGTGCTCTGTTATAAGCTGTAAATCCTCAAGAAAGGTATTTTTAGATGTTTTGAGACATTCGAAGCGTAAAACTGTAGTTTTGTTCGATGGAAGCTGCGAGGTCGACGTGTTTTGACTGAAGAATTTCACAGAGATTCGTCAGACGGCCTGAAGCCTCCACAGCCCAGACAGAACACACACATTAAAAAACACACAACACACAGACATACAGGCCCGTGTGTTTACACTGTATGTCTGCAGACGTATTCTCACACACACGTACAAGACAGAAAACACACTAGATGTATGTTTACATGAAGGCAAACACACACATCTGTCTACACAAACTCGTACATCAGACTGTGACGTCAGCTCTGTTCACTTAAAATATTTACACGTGTGGGGATTTATAGATAACTAGATAAATATGTACACAATCCACAAATGCTTGATGAGATTCAGTCAGATGTCTGGGAGGACTTATATGTTTGAATGGTATTTGATTCTTTTAGGTTGTTGAAAGTCCAAATGATCATTTTCATAAAGGATTTGTTTTGTACTAGAATAGAAGAAATCAGCAGTCTTGGTAAAACAAACCGGAAGTTTAGCATCAGAATGTGTGTAGATTTAAACAGTGTCAAATGGGCAATAATGTCTATAAAAAGCTGGAATTAACTAGGTGATTTGCACAGCAAGAGGGTCGTAGGCTCTTCTGTATGGAGTTTGCGGGTCCTCCAGCTTCCTCCCACAGACCAAAAACATGCAGCTTAGGTTTAATTGGTGACTCTAAGTAGCCTGTAGGAGTGAATGAGAGTCTGTCTCTGTAGCAGTGTTTCCTTTATGGCAGCTGTTCTCAACCTTGGGGTCGGGACCCCAATTGGGGTCGCAAGATGATTTCTGGGAGTCGCCAAATCATTTTGGAAGTCAGCTCTGTCTCCACTGTGTTAAAGTGTTCATGTGTTAATGTGTTTTAGTCTTTTTGGTCATTTAATGGCTTTTTTTGGTCATTTTGTGTCTTTTTAGGTAATTTTGTGTCTTTTTTTAGTCATTTTGTGTCATTTTTGGGTAATTTTGTTTCTTTTTTGGGTCATTTTGTGTCTTTTTTTCAGTCATTTTGTCTTTTTTTGGTAATTTTGTTTCTTTTTGGGGTCATTTTGTGTCTTTTCTGATCATTTTGTGTCTTTTTTGGTCATTTTGTTTAATTTTTTCGGTCATTTTGAGTCTTTTTTTGTCATTTTGTGTCTTTTTTTTGTAATTTTGTTTGTTTTTTGGGTAATTTTGTGTCTTTTTTGATCATTTTGTGGTCAATTTGTGTCTTTTTAGGTAATTTTGTGTCTTTTTTTAGTCATTTTGTGTCATTTTTGGGTAATTTTGTTTCTTTTTTGGGTCATTTTGTGTCTTTTTTTTAGTCATTTTGTCTTTTTTTGGTAATTTTGTTTCTTTTTGGGGTCATTTTGTGTCTTTTTTGGTCATTTTGTGTCTTTTTTGGTCATTTTGTGTCTTTTCTGGTCATTTTGTGTCTTTTTTGGTCATTTTGTTTAATTTTTTCGGTCATTTTGAGTCTTTTTTTGTCATTTTGTGTCTTTTTTTTGTAATTTTGTTTGTTTTTTGGGTAATTTTGTGTCTTTTTTGATCATTTTGCGGTCAATTTGTGTCTTTTTTTGGTCATTTTGTTTCCTTTTTTTGGTCATTTTGTTTCTTTTTTGGGTGATCTGAACTGTGCGTGTGAGATTGTGTTCAGTGAGCGGGGGTCGCAGACAACATGCATGGTAAATTGGGGGTCGCAACTCAAAAAGGTTGAGAACTACTGCTTTATGCTGAAGAGTGGCCACCCACTGCCTCTCAAATGTCCGCTCACTCTGCGTGTCTCCATTACATAAAAGCCCCCAGACGGATTTACGAGACGTATGGTTTTCGATCGTCGTGTAATCAGATAGCGACAGTTTCGACCATGATCAAATACGCTTAAACAAGGGAGACGCAACTGTGGCCGCCGTCGCTTACTGTGCACAACATCAGCAGCTGATCATAAACAAAGCAGCATGGCTAATTATGCATTATGATGTCCGCTGATCATAAACATTGTGATTGTGAATTAACCGGCATCGCTAACTGTGCACAGAGTGTCCGGTGCTTGTTGTAAACAAACAGAGATCGCTTAGTGAACACCTCCTGCAGCAGCAGCACATACACACTGTACTGCTACAGAGCTAACTGTTAGCCTATTAGCAATTTGCAGATTGGACGCTAAGGGGTGAACATCCCCTCCGGCTCTGTGACTGAAGCTGGTAGAGACTGCTGCAGGAGGACTGTGCCGCCTCAACTTGTTTTTACTCTTCTTAACGAGCCGCCGGCCCCTAAAGTCTCCAATAATACCATAAAAAATTGCGGATTTGTCACCAGTCGCTTTTTTGAAATACAGTCGCTAGAGGGGGGGCTGAAAAGTCGCTAAATATAGCGGTAAAGTCGATTAGTTGGCAACACTGCTTCGCCAGCTCTTACAAATGGTGTGTGTTGTTGTGGCATCACATCCGGCTCTGCTCTTCGACAGGGACGAAAAAAGTCTGGGCAAAAGACCGCTCCGGACGGCTCATATTCAAATTAGGGGCGTTTCGGCGAGTGAGACCCGCCTCATTTCGGGTATTGGACTGTAATGGAAACACCCCTTATGCGTCTGCCCTGTGACAGTCTGGCGACCTGTCCAGGGTGTAACCCGCCTCTCACTGAATGTCAGCTGGGATCGATAGATAGTACAATCTGCCAATACACTGCAAAAAAAAGAAAAGTTGGGTGAACTCAAAATTTCAAGGCAACAAACTTCGATAAAATTTTAAGTTGGACAATTAAACTAAATATTTTAAGTTTTGTTTTTGAGTTTGCTCAACTCTGAATTTCTCTGGCACGATTGTAACGCGGCTATGAAATGTCAGCTAATGTTGGGACCACAATTTTGAGTTAGCATTGATACGCTAATGGCTACTCTTGTAGCTGTAACAAGCTAGCATAAGTTAGCCACTAGCATAAGTTAGCCGCTAGCTTTCGCTAATGACCGAATTTCACAACAAAGAAATAAGAGTTAGCAGAACTATTGTCCCTTGTTGTGAACCCCAACTTAAAGATATAAGTAACAACAACTCACCAACTTGTTTTTGAGCAGACAACTGGCTTCCTTTGTTGTGCTAACTTACATTATTGCCCTAAATGTCAGTAATTTATATTTACAAGTTTTACCAAATTAAATCACTTTTTTAGGCCAAAAAATACAAGTTGGCTTTTTTGCAGTGTACGAATAGTTTTGAGGCAAATATTATAGAGTTCCAGCACACTGGATAATATCTATTAGCAAGTTGGTATGTTGTAATAAGATATATAGCAATGTGACACATCAGAGGGAAAAAAGAGGGATATACATCACATTACATTACATTAAGTGATAGCCTAGTGAAACATTTTGTAGAAAATCATATGGTCGTTTCACTCAGTTTGATTTTTTAGCTAGAACTAGCTGTGTAGCTTGTATTATGTCTAAACCAAACTAGTGGGAGTTCAGTCACTGTATAAGTAGGCCTACATTATCTGAAATGACACATTTCTGTGGCATGATATTCTTTATGTGGTAAAAACAGATCGCACAAAGACAGATTCTGGTTTGAACTAAATCTAAAGAGTAACGCCCGCGAATGTAATAACGTCCACAAATCCAATAAAAAGCCTAATAAAAATCTGCAGCTTTTAATGTGATAATCCTACAAAGATATTAAATTTTCCACAAACGTAATAGCCGCTGCCTTCTACAAACGTAACACGCGATTTCCCACAAATGTAAAAACTATTACGTTTGTTTGCTGGGACTTATTACGTTTATGGGTAAGTGAAAATCTTCAACTTTCAATAGGCTTTTGTAATAACTTCCCACAAATGTAATAACGCAATGAATAATGGTTGTTGTGGTTGTTGTTTGTTTGTTTGCCTACACACACACTAGGGGAGACCAGGGACAGTTGTAACACTTTTTGCAATTTTTAGCAAAACATCAAAAAGCATTTACACTGGAATAACCAATTTATTATATTATAAACTTCAATCTGTCAGCTGCTGAAATAATGTATTTAAGTGGTTTTATGAAATATGTACAGGTTGCAAAATTGCTTTTAATACAGTCTTTCCACTGTTACACTGTTTAGTGTACAGGGACGGTTGTAACGTGTCTAAAATATATAACGAATCAATCATATAGTCAAAATAGAAAATATTATTCATCAGTCATGTTATTGTGACTATTAATTTCCTGTTTTTAAGTAATGATTACCTTTTTTTTCATACTACATGACAAAAAAAGTGGTGAAGCTGTCAAATTATAATGCAAGAAAATGATTTAATGGGTAGAACACCTCAAAACGCATTTAAACATGAACTCAAACATTCTCAACAACAGAGAGAGGGGGGGTGGGGGGCTCGGTAGGCCTAGTCCGAGTCACAGTTGTGGCAAGTGTAAAAATCCCTTCCATCTGTGCAGTCCTTGTGTGCCCAGGCTTTACAGGACCAGCACTGGAGCCAGACCTCCCTTGGCCTGGAGCAGCTCTCCAAGCACACAATGCACAATTCATTTTCATCATCAGATGAGTCCTGAATTTTTTGCTTCTTGAGTTTGGATTTTATTTTTAGCTGCAGACCTGATTTTCTCAGCCTCCAGTTGTTTTTTTCACGGGAGTATTTGTTTATTTGTTTATTTATTAAGGATCCCCATTAGCTGGTACCTTAGTAATATATCAAACATTTACAGGCAAGGTCAATCACTATAAACCTAAAAAGGGTAAGAAAAGGTAAGAACAACTTTTCTTTTTAAACACCTGTTTACTTTCAGTGCAACAGAGGTAGTGAGGCAGATTATTCCACAGAGTAATTGCTCTATAGATAAAAGATCGCGATAAGGCCTTTGTTCTTGGGTGAGGCACTTCAAGCTGACCGTTACTGGACCCTCTAGTGCTATAGTGGTGCAAGGAGTTTCTACACACAATTTGATTAATTAAAAAGTCAGGCTTTGTAAGGACAGCAGTTTCCCTTCTTTTCCTTCCCTTTGTCGTCTGGTTTCTTGGGCCAGCTCTTGGGTGTGGACGGATGGACCCGGGTGTTGGCTCAGGCTCGGACACCACACATGGTGTGACGGGGGATGATGCTCCAAGTGGCATGGAGGATGCCACCAGTGCCACATTGGGTGATGGAGTTGTAGAGGAAGATGAACCTCTGGTGTCTCTGCTAGCAGTGGGCGGTCTCTGACTGGGGATGCTGCAAAGTCACTGTCACTGAAAACATTCCTATTAAAAGGCCAAATTCCAGTGCATGCAAACCCTGCTTGAATATTTGCCGGAAATGCAGCACGGGGAAGGGCACTCTTCACAACGCCTGGCAGATCATAAATGGTCATTGTGGCTTCTGGCAAGGTTATTATAGTTAATGAAAACTAACGAAATAACAAAAACTAGAATTGAAAAAACATTTTCGTTAACTGAAATAAAAATAAAAACGAGAGTTTTTTTTTAAAACGATAACTAACTGAAACTGTATTTTGTGGTTACAAAACTAACTAAAGCTAACTGAAATTATAGTGAAAATGTCCTTAGTTTTCGTCTTTGTCAACTTTTTTCATACATAATTCTTTTGGTTGATATTAAATCTATTTAATCCATTTGGTTTTATGACTTAATAAACTTATTGGAGCTGAGATGGATCAGACAAAGGAAACAAAGGAAACATTTATTGTGACCTTATTGAATCTGGCACCCAACAAATACCCCATAACAAAAAAACTAAAACTAACACTAAAACTAATAAAAACTCAACTAAAACTAAACATTTTCCAAAAAATAAAAACTAATTAAAACTAGTAAACTCACTCTGAAAACTAACTACAACTAACTGAATTTGAAAACAAAAATTGACAACGAAATTAAAACTAAAACTAATGAAAAATCCAAAACTATTATAACCTTGGCTCCTGGATGAGCTTTAATCCAGCTGTCACAGCAGTTGTATACAAGCCTCTTTTTAGTGGCCCAGATACACTGCTATCCAAGGGCTGCAGCTTATGGGAACAGTGTGGGGGTACTGAGAGGAGGACGAGGCCATGGCCCCTGCAAAAATCAATCCCCTCCACAGAAAGGTGAGAGGTAGGGTTGTAGAGAATTAGCAGCACTCTTGACTCCAGTGAGGACTTGGTGTGAGTCTGGAAATGTTTGAGGAAGACCAAATAGTCCTCCCCTTGCATCCATCCAGACCCATTTGTTGTACCAATACAGCCAGGAGGGCCATTGCTGGGAAAGGAAGAATGGATTTTTTTTCGGAGGAAGATGAACATTGGTGGGATGGACTTCCCCGAGGCATTCACTGCAGGCAAGTGTAACTAGTGTCCCCTGTTCTGCAGCGGTGACTGCACCCACACTGCAAAAAAAGAAAAGTTGGGTGAACTCAAAATTTCAAGGCAACAAACTTCGATAAAATTTTAAGTTGGACAATTAAACTAAACATTTTAAGTTTTGTTTTTGAGTTTGCTCAACTCTGAATTCAGATTTTTGTCAACTCAACTGTAAGTTGTACTAACTTATAATTTTAATTAAGTTTAGTTAAGTTAATTACATTGTAATAACTTTTAATCCTTACTTCTGCAATGTGACAATTGTAACGCTGCTATGAATGTCAGCTAATGTTGTGACCACAATTTTGAGTTAGCATTGATACGCTAATGGCTACTCTTGTAGCTGTAACAAGCAGTGCCGCTAGCGTCAGTTAGCCGCTAGCATCAGTTAGCTGCTAGCTTTCGCTAATGACCGAATTTCACCTCTTTCCTGCATTTCCCAACAAAGAAATAAGAGTTATCAGAACTATTGTCCCTTGTTGTGAACCCCAACTTAAAGATATAAGTAACAACAACTCACCAACTTGTTTTTGAGCAGACAACTGGCTTCCTTTGTTGTGCTAACTTACATTATTGCCCTAAATGTCAATAATTTATATTTCAAAGTTTTACCAACTTAAATCACTGTTTTAGGCCAAAAAATACAAGTTGGCTTTTTTGCAGTTTACTTGCTTGACTCCCTTTCTGGCCACAATTTTTTCAGGATTTTGCACTGTGGTGATTCCAGTGTAGAAAAATATTGTTTTATTTAGTGCTTTTATTCTGTAATGCTTTTATTTTGTAAGGCTGTGTGCCTCTGGAAGGTGTTGGAGGGAGATAGAAATAATTTCCACCACACCTGTTTCATCCATGTTCCAGATGTCCTGTGCAGCAAATTTGTGTTTGTCCAGGACAGAAAACAAGTTGTCAAAAAATGTATTGACGTCTGTCTCATTGAAACTCGTAGCCCTTGAGAGGCTTGTAGCCTGAGGGCTTCTTATGGAGCGCCTCTTCAAAAATGTTGTGAACCAGTCGGCTCCAGGCATCCAGGAAATGTGACTTAATGGTCACGTGATTCACTCAACTCTTTGGGCAGTCCGTGGCCTAGAGGTTAGGAATCGGGCTTGTAACTGGAGAGTCGCCATTGTGGGATTAATAAAGTAATTAATCTAATCTTAACTCAACAAGGAAGTGTTGAGATCCTCTACTGAAGTAAAAGCACTACCACACTGTGAAAATACTCCCCAGCAGTAAAAGTCCTGCATTCAAAACAATATGTTACTGAAGTATTTAAATAATTCAGCAAAACAAAACAAAAAAAATCTGACAACAATAGTGGGCAGTGATGTATTGTATGATCTTGTAGTTAACATGTAAAACCACAGACATGTCCTTTAATTTATTCAGAGGAATGATTTCTCTGTCAGAAGACAAAAGACATCAGATTGGATTGATTCATGTTTCAATGGTTACAGCTGTATTATAGTTGATGTCTGAAGTTTGATGTATTATATATTGTACTATATAACAGTAGGTCTTATTGTCTGCCTTTTAATGCTCCAACAAGTTTTCACACCAGACAAAAACAAAGTCGAGTTCTAGTTTAAAATCCCTTCTCTTACTCGGTTTAAAACAGGTAATTTTTATTGCATTTATAAATTAATTATTACTCAAATCATTATATTTAAAAAAAAAAAAAAAAGGCTTTTTTTTTTCATTTTTAAAAAAACAAACAAACACATTTTTATAACAAAGATATAATCAATGACAAATCTGCAAAGGTTTGCCAAAATTCCCTGCTGCTAGAACAAAGCTAAAAAAGGTGAACATTCATCACACAATGAGTAGTTTGTGTTACTGTTAATACATTTTTTTAAACTTCTGCCAGTAGTGAATGGTGGAGCAGTATTAAGCAGAGTGTATTTTAGTCCAAATGAAAACTAAAGACATTTTTAAGCAACCAAAACACTGGAAGCGATGCCCGAAACATACTCTGCTTTATTGTCATCATGAAGAACGCTTGAAACTAATGATTGAAACCATAAACTCATTATGATAATATTTACTGACGTAATAAATCAGGTGAGAAGTAGGGTCATTATGTCTATGGACTTGCAGATAAACCGACTTCTCTTTTGCAAACCAGTGGAGTCGCCCCCTGCTGGCCATTAGATAGAATGCACATCCGCATCAAGGTTATAATAGTTTTGGATTTTTCATTAGTTTTAGTTTTAATTTCGTTGTGAATTTTTGTTTTCAAATTCAGTTAGTTTTAGTTAGTTTTTAGAGTGAGCTTTCTAGTTTTAGTTTAGTTTTTATTTTTTGAAAATGCTTAGTTTTAGTTTAGTTTTTATTAGTTTTAGTTTTTTTGTAATGGGCTATGTGTTGGTGCCAGATTCAAAGAGGTCATAATACATTTTTCCTTTATTCCCTTTGGTTTATCATCTCAGCCCCAATAAGGTTATTAACTCTTACAGTTCCAGGTGTTTTGAATTTTTGGTTCTAGTGTAGACATTCCAGTCTCAGTAAACATATTCACCATGTGTTGCATGTTCCAATAGAAACACTGAATTATGAATGAAAAAAGTTGACAAAAACAAAAACTAAGGACATTTTCACTATAATTTTAGTTAGTTTTGTAACCACACAATACAGTTTCAGTTAGTTATCGTTTTTTTTTAAAAACTCTCGTTTTTATTTTTATTTCAGTTAACAAAAATGTTTTTTCATTTCTAGTTTTCGTTATTTCGTTAGTTTTCGTTAACTATAATAACCTTGGTCCGCATTGGCCTTTAAAGATGGTTTTCAAATAAACACACCTTACAATGGAATAGAAACCTTGCAGACTTTATTATTATTAACAAACTGTCCAATTTTCATCTGTACAGAGCAACAAAAAGGAACCAAAAAAAGAAAAGTGGACAGGGGGAGAAAAAAATAATAAGTCAGATGATCAAGAGCTCAATGGATTCAGACACAAAACATTGTTTTACAAAAAGATCTGTATCATTACAAACTTAAAATCAAAAAATGTTCTAGTCATCATCGCTCAAGACAACAAGAACAGCGAAGAACCCACTGGAGATCGCACTCGCAGTCCAGAATCAGCCACACATACATGCACGCACACACACATTCACACACGCACACACACATTCACACATGCTGGGTGCTGCAGGGGGGTTCTGGGGTGTTCTGTATAGCGGGATTGGGTGGGATGGCGAGTAGGCACGCTTTGATAAAACCGACGTCAGATGGTCAGATGGAGAAAAAAGTGAAGGCAGTTCAACGAATCAGGACGTCTCATTTACAAGCAGGGAGGGCAGCGCTCACCACACCAAGCTTCAACAGTTAAAAAAAAACAAAAAGAAAAACAAACAGTACAGGCTAACTGCACGGTACGTAGTTTACAGTATGTCATCACTCAGTATAGTACACATGTACACATGATCGGCTCGAGCTGGGAGAGATTCTCTTATAGTGTTTCTGCAGTTGGCGAAGTCACTCACACGCCCCACAGCGGCAGCGAGACCTTTTTAGAAAATCTTAACACCGAGACCAAAAAGCTCGACAACACCACGACTCTCCGACGTACAATCACACCGAGACCTGGACCGCCCTTCTTCCTCCGGCATCAACCTGCAGACGCTGAACCACATCCACAAACACTGCTCTGTTTTTATTCAGCTTCGTTTACCCGAGCTGCAGTCAGAGCCCCAAAAATCCAGTCAGATTAAATTATATCGTTTCACTTTTTTGTTTGTTCAGTTTGGGTTTTTCACATCTTTGTTTTGTGCGCGTTTCTCTTTCTTCCACTCACATCCAATGTCATTTACTTGGCAACAGGGCTGGGTATCAGTTAAAAAAGTACTAATAGTTCATTATATTTGATACCTATTTTACCCCCTGACTTCCTTCAGTACGCAGCATGTGAATGGAAGCATTCTGTTGCGCAAAATGTCCCCTTCTCAAAGATAATTTTATCAAACATACTGCCATGCTTTGGAACATTTTTGAAAACATCTTGGCATTCTGAACTGCTGACTCCATCAAAAACACCACGCTCAACTTTTAACATCAGACTGTTTGGGTTACTTGCAGTAATTAACCGTGAGCATAAACCACACTGCAAAAAAAGAAAAGTTGGGTGAACTCAAAATTTCAATTTTCAATTTCAATTTTAAGTTGGACAATTAAACTAAATATTTTAAGTTTTGTTTCTGAGTTTGCTCAACTGCTGAATTTCTCTGGCACGATTGTAACGCCGCTATGAAATGTCAGCTAATGTTGCGACCACAATTTTGAGTTAGCATTGACACGCTAATGGCTACTCTTGTAGCTGTAACAAGCAGCGCCGCTAGCATCCGTTAGCCGCTAGCATCAGTTAGCCGCTAGCTTTCGCTAATGACCAAATTTCACAACAAAGAAATAAGAGTTAGCAGAACTATTGTCCCTTGTTGTGAACCCCAACTTAAAGATATAAGTAACAACAACTCACCAACTTGTTTTTGAGCAGACAACTGGCTTCCTTTGTTGTGCTAACTTATATTATTGCCCTAAATGTCAGTAATTTATATTTCCAAGTTTTACCAACTTAAATCACTGTTTTAGGCCAAAAAATACAAGTTGGCTTTTTTGCAGTGCATACAAATGGGCTTTTTTTTCTAGATCTGGGTACAAAAAAGGGGCAAATGTAGGTACTGTTTGACTGGATAGGTTTTGATTTTACTTGGTTATTGTGGTAAAAACATTAGAAGCAGTATGGAGTAGCGATACCCAGCTTGACACTAATGTGACGAAGCACAAACTAACATCAAGACCTTGCTATACGAGACAACATAAGATGTTGAATTTCGCTTTTGGTTTATGTTGGACTGGATTAAAGATAAAAGATCCATTGTTGCCCATAGTCTCTAATAGATTTTATGTTCAGGTGAAACAATGAAAGTCCAACTAAAGCTTCAGCTGGCAACCTTTATATGAATGTTTTTGTCACATTTGTTGAACCTGATAAAAAGCTCATTACACAGAGCTCAGTAGGCCTGAATGCAGCTTTCAATCATGTCAATCACTGCTGGTGTAAAATTGTCGATGAAATATAAATCACGCATTGCCCCTTTTTCACCTCAGATGATTTCCTAAACCAGATTTTAGTGACCTTTTAAATTCAAATTCTATTGCCCACTGTAGCTTTAAGATCATGATAATAATGTCTTTAGTTACAGTTAAATTAGACTGTTGTCTGAACTCGTTTAACATCACATATCAGCCTTAATGGTGAATAAAAGCACCAGTGGTCCTGCCTGATCTCCTAAAAACCATGTTTGCATACAACAAAACTGTATTTGTTAATTACATTTTGAGGGAAACGTATTATTTCCCTGATTAGGTTCGGGGTGGATGGATGGGGTCAAAAAAGCTCAGGATTTTCACCCAAGAAACAAGTGTACTTATTTTAACCCTTTGATGCACAACATGGGTCTAAAGTGACCCGACAGTTTTTATGTTCTATATCTTTGCAATAATTCATCGTTCAGTATTCCAGGTTTTCCTCAATTAGTTGTTTTTGATCATCATACATCCTATTTTTTATGTTTTCCTTTATTCATTTTTGAATAAAATCCCTTTTTCTGTCACTACTCTTCTAATACACAACATGGTTGAAAAATGAGCCACATCCATTTATTAGCTAAGTAGCTTCTTAAGCTAACTACTTAGCTAACTTCTTTGCTAAGTATTTAGCTAAGTAGCTTGCTAAGCTAACTACTTAGCTAACTTCTTTGCTAAGTATTTAGCTAAGTAGCTTGCTAAGCTAACTACTTAGCTAACTTCTTGGCTAAGTAGTTAGCTTAGCAAGCTACTTAGCCAAGTAGTTAGCTATGTAATAATACAAATACTTTTTTTCTTTATAAATTACGAGAAGCAAAATGGAAATAATGATCTGTTGTTATCAAAGATATTTAAAGAATATTTAGAATATTCAATCATAAAATAAGTTGATATGAAAAGATAGAGCACAGAAACACACAGTAAGCATTAAATAACATGTAGGGAATGAATGCAGGTCATTTTTGACCCATGTTGTGCATCAAAGGGTTAAGTAATCTAGGAGAAAATGCATTCCCCTCATAACATAATTCAAGTTTGCTGTAAGGGAACATTGTGTTATGGGAGACAGGTGCCGAGTGGTCATCCCCAAATTATCATCACATTAACTTTGACTAAAAAAACTTCTTAGTTCCCAGATTAACGTGTCTGATCCGTAACAAACATCCCTACCGGAGGTCAGGTTTATCAGATTTCTAATGTGCTGCTGTCTTCGAGAAATCTAACTCACTCGGCCCACCAGAGAGGCGTTCACTGCCACACGTGAATCAGGTTGATGCCCGGAGGAGACCAAAACCTTCACTTCACGGCCTGCATCCTCCCTCCCCTCCCTCCCTCCCTCCCCTGCAGTAAGGAGGGACGCTCGCCTGCTGGAGAAAAGGCAACCAGAGAACATTCAAATCATAGAAGAAAAAAAAAAATTGACCATTAGTAAACAAATAAATAAGGCTATGACAAAACAATATATATATATTTATAGATATAAAAAAAAGAACGAAAAATGTGCAATGATTCCAGTATCATCTTTACACAAAAATGTTCACATCTCTATTATAATCTAGAATCTTTTCATTTCTTTATTCTGTTTTATTCCTGCATCGCTCTCAGCTTTTCCCGTACCAACCAGCACAATACCAATAGCCACTCTGCAAGTTCTTGACCTTGGAGGGGGGTAAAAAAATAAAAAAAATAAAATAAAAAGCCAGTTGGCCCAGTCTGTCTGCTCCACTGGGAGGACTCCTGTGTCACTACCGAAAAAAAAAACGTTCCACACAGCTGCTGAAGCGGGAAAATCAGCTAAACTGGGAGCAGCAGGTAGACGTGAGTGCGTTTATGGCACAGGCTGGGAAAAAATAAAAACAATTCTTTAAAAAAAAAAAAAAAAAAATATCAGACTGCATTAGAGGAGAGCTGAGGTTGCCAGGTCTGTCGCTTCGGAAGGAAAAAAAAAAAAAATATCCACCCATAAATCCTGCTGTAACGAGAGCTTTGAGCGAGCCGGCTGGGAGTGTTTATATAATCGGAGCCCTCTCATCTGTGGCTCTGTGGAGGGCTGGCTGGCTGGTTGGCACCGCCCGCCTGGCAGTCCCATGGCGAATAAATCTAACTAACACACATCAGCAGAAAAAAGAAAGAAAAAAAAATATCCAGAGCCAAAACAGCAACCCCCAAAAACCCTTTACCAGGAGGACAAACAAGACCAATATGGTGGTAGAAAGACAGTTTCAATCACACAAACACACTCTCTCTCTCACACACACACACACACACACTTATCATTAAAATACTGGAGTCATTCAACTGCTCTATACATGAGCATTTTCCCATCACACTTTCTACACATTTACACTTAATGTTTTCATTCACCTCCTACGCCACCACCTCCCCCTCCCCCTCCTCACCCACCTCACCCCACAGTGAAGTGAAAACAAGTGGAGGAATACTGCATCTGTCAGATGAGAGAAGGGCAGAACTGCAGGAGGACCTGGTGCTCTGTAGCAAAGCTCAGGAAGAGAAGAAGAAGAAGAAGAAAAAAAGGGGAGAGGCAGCAGGGGGCGTGGCCTCTTGGAGAGTGGGCGGAGCTTGTGTAAAGGAACAGCAGGCGGGTCACTGATCGAACCCACTGGCATCTGCAGGATGGTGGGTAATGTCATTCCAGCGATGGGTGTTTGTAAATGAAGTGGCATGAGGAGAATCGAAGTGGTGAATTAGAGGTGGAGGAGGAGAGGGGGGTAAATGAGGTTGGGGGTGGGGTTCATATCGGCGGTGGTCGTTTCTCCCGTGGGTGTGTCCTGACCCCCGAGTGGGCGGGGTCTACCTGTCCTTCAGCTCCTGAGTGACGCGCTTGGTGAATCTGCCGCAGAGCAGCCCCATCATGAAGAGCAGCGCCACGCCTGCACCAATCACAGTCAGGATGTAGTTCTTGGATGGTGATGTCATCACCTGCATGGCCAGGTCTGAGAAGCCCTCAGCAGGAGCCACCTGACAGGAAGTGAGGACAGGGCAGAGTTCAGCCGTGATCACAACCGGGACCGTTTCTTTCTCTCAAGGTCAATTTTCAAGCTTTTCCAGTATCTTACACCTGTTGTAAGTTGCATGTTTTAGATGAGTACTTACATACTAAAAGGGGGAGATTTCACTTTACCATACCAATAGAGATGGTATTACACTTTTAAGAGGAACGATCTTCATTTCAGATAGGCTACTCATTATTTTTTACATTGAACATGTGATTATCTATAGTCTATAGCAGTAGTTTTCAACCTTTTGTCAACCTTTGAGTCTCGACCCCCAATTTAACATGCATGTTGTCCGCGACCCCCACTCACTGAACAGAATCTCACGCGCACAGTTCAGATCACCCAAAAAAGACACAAAATGACTTAAAAAAGGAAACAAAATGACCAAAAAAGGAAACAAAATGACCAAAAAAAGACACAAAATGACCAAAAAAGACACAAAATGACAAAAAAAAAGACAAAATGACCAAAAAAGGGAAACAAAATGACCAAAAACAACACAAAATGACTTAAAGACACAAAATGACTTAAAAATAGACACAAAATGACAAAAAAAAAGACAAAATGACCAAAAAACGGAAACAAAATGACCAAAAAAGACACAAATTGACCAGAAAATGATTAAAAAAAAGACACAAAATGACCAAAAAAGACACAAAATGACCAAAAAAGACACAAAATGACTTGGTTGAAAAATGAAAATGAAAAATGATTTGGCGACCCCCAGAAATCATCTCGCGACCCCAATTGGGGTCCCGACCCCAAGGTTGAGAATAGCTGGTCTATAGATGGATATAGTCAGATTGCAAGAGAAATACAGTAAGAATTTCAAGCACTTACAAGCACTTTATCCAAAATCCAAGCACTTTTTAAACCTTGAAAATACAACATTTAAATTCAAGCATTTTCAAGGATTTCAAGCACCCGTACCAGCCCTGTTTAATTAATAGAAAAATCTCCAACAAAGCGTGAAGAATCTATACTGGCTGTTTGTGTTGAAGCGCTCAGTGTGACTTTACTGACTGGCTGAGCAAGTCGTACCTTGGCAGCGTAGCTCCACATGTCGATGCGATCCTGAAGCCTCTTCTTGCACTCCGGCTGCAGACGAACACGTTTGTCCTGCAGCGCTTCCATCAGACACGACATCTCTGAGGAAACAACACAGAACTCTTGTCATCTTGTGCTGGTTTGTGGCTGCGCTGTTTGAAGTCGGAATATTATGAGATTAATGTTAGAAGTCTTCTTTTATAGAGTGCGTGATATACACTACTGGTCAAAAGTTTTAGAACACACCAACTTTTCCAGAATTTAATTGAAAATGATGCAGTTTAATGTCTCAGTGTACTCTGAAATTAATGCACATTTGCAACATTTAAAATTCTTTATTGAGCATGATAGTGTTTTGAAAGTAAAAAAAAGATTCAAAATCACATTTTATGTTGGACTAAAGGACTAAAAAAAGACACAAAATGACCAAAAAAAGACACCAAAAGACACCAAATGACTAAAAAAAGACACCAAAAGACACAAAATGACTAAAAAAAGACACAAAATGACTAAAAAAAGACACAAAATGACCAAAAAAAAGACACCAAAAGACACAAAATGACCAAAAAGACACAAAATAACAAAAAAAGACACAAAATAACAAAAAAAAGACACCAAAAGACACAAAATGACTAAAAAAAGACACAAAATGACTTACAAAGACATGAAAAGAATTCAAAAATGGACAAAATAGCCCAAGACTCCATAGAGTTAAGTTGTTAACCCACTTCTTGTTCCCTGAAAAAGGCCTACTTGTATAATTCTGAAATGTACATTATTTTTTACCTTTTTTTATTTACCTCTGGCAGTTCACCACTTACCTTTGTACCCTTTCAAGCTGTTCATTTGACTTGAACTGCTTGAATTTCAATAAAAAACTGGAAAAATTGGGGTGTTCTAAAACTTTTGACCGGTAGTGTATCTAATGCTAAACAAGCTAAACAAACCTGTAGATAAATAACAGATATACTGATCTAGCAGTTCAATGAGTCACAATTCAAAAGGAATTAAACACACCAAAAATGTCCAAGTTATGGAATTTTAAATCTATAGAATTGAACTTCCTTCTAAAAAAAACAAGCCAAAAACCATAGCAGATTTCAAGTGCTAAAAATGTTTTTAGAATTCCCCTGTATGTGATTTTCAGCTGAGGTGTGTTTGTGGACTCACGGCGCCCTCTGCCTGGTGGAATGGCTGCACATTGATGTTTGATGTCCAGAGCGCAGGCTGTGTGGAGGACGGGGTCAACAAAGATGTCCGCCTTGCTCTCCTTCAGCATGTTCAACACCTCCTGCAGGGTTAGAAGGAAGAGGGGGGGAAAGATGAGGGGGAAAGAAGAGGAGGAGCGGGATGGAAAGAAAAAAAATGAAGAGGAAACATCAGAAATTAAAGCAGGTAAAGACCATGGTGAGGAAAAAAGAAGGATCAGAGAAGGGGAGGATGAGGTGGAGAAAAGTGTCAAGAGGTAGATGAGGA